>NC_081343.1:47702393-48002393 GCF_029784015.1 Lycium ferocissimum | reverse complement strand
CCAACTCCCACATTCTTTATCTGATTTCTCAAGTCTAGGATTATGGTTAAAGCTTACATTAAAGTACGAGGTGTTACACATAGACTTTGTTTTATAAGCCAAATTTGGTTAGTTCAAACTCCGCATATTGGCAACCAAATTGAACTTAACATCGGAAAGCAAGATATGTTGGGAAAGAAACATATCATACATTGGCGTAAACAAAGCATGCTCATAAAAGGCTGATATTATTTTTATATTTTATCTACTGGTGCATTGTAGGATGTGTCAATTTGCACAACTTGGTAAGTGCAAATACTAACAGACTGAGGTACATTCGCAACATTTTAAGACCTGAATATGCATTAAGATACATTTAGGTAGAACAGAACATCCACATTCTTTATTGATTTGTTATGATTTACTGGTCTGGTCCCATTAAAAGTTTGTCCATAAATATGGCTGACCCAGCATAAACATGTTAAAAAATTATCAAAGTTATGCCGGGCCCGGCATAAAATTGTTAAGGAATTACCAAAGTTATGCCGGACCCGGCATACTTATGCCAAGTCTGCCCATAAGGCAGAGTATGCCGGGTCCGGCATAACTTTGGTAATTCCTTAACAAATGTATGCCGGGTCCGGCATACACGCGACCCAAATCTTGCCTTGCAATTTTTTTTTTAATTTATGCTTGAGCGGGGGTTCAAACTCAGAACCTCATGATTTTTGCGTGAACGCTCAGGGTTGCAACGCAAAGGGCAAAAATTAAAGACCAGCAATATGAGGGGCATAATTGAAAGACCACAAATATGAGGGGCAAAATTTAAAGACCACTCCAAAAGAAGGGCAATCCGCACAAAAAAAAGAAGAAAATTCCACCCGTGAAATGGGTCATCACTTGAGAAAATAAACCGGTCAATTCACAGAATTGCCCTTCTTTTGGGGTGGTCTTTAAATTTTGCCCCACATATTTGAAATCTTTAAATTTTACCCTTGGGCTAAAACCCATGAATTCCAGGTTCGAACCCCCACACAGTCAAAATTTTTTAAAAAATTCGCAAGGCAGAGTTTAAATTTCGCTATGCCCCCACCGCATACACTTGTGAAGGAATTACCAAAGTTATGCGGACCCGAGATACTTATGCCTTATGGGCGGTACTTGGCATAAGTATCTTTGGGTCCCAAGATAACTTTTGGTAATTCCTTTACAAGTTTATGCGGTCCCATAAAAGTTTGCCCGTTAAAAGTATGCCCCCACCGCATAAACTTGTTAAGGAATTACCAAAGTTTTTGCGGGCCGCATACTTATGCCAAGTCTCCCATAAGGCATGAGTATGCGGGTCCATAAATTTGGTAATTCCTTAACAAGAGTATGCCGGGTCCGGCATACACGCGACCCAAACCTTGCCTTGCAATTTTTTTTTTTAAATTTATGCTTGAGCGGGGGTTTGAACTCAAAACCTCATGATTTCTGCGTGAACGCCGTAGTTGCAATGCGAAGGCAAAAATTAAAGACCAGCAATATGAGAGGCATAATTTAAAGACCACAAATATGAGGGGCAAAATTTAAAGACCACCCCAAAAGAAGGGCAATCCGTGCAAAAAAATGAAATAAACCAGCTTTGGGTCTAAACCAACAATCGGTCATAAATTAAAGGGAAAGTGCACACATATCCAATTTTGGTGCCATTGTTTAAGTTATGTTCAAGTTTCTAAATTTCTGCGCGTTTACTACTTCAAAATAACTTCAGCCACGTGAAATCTGAAGTTAGTCACAACAAAGTCTAACCTCAGGCAAAGTTTCATACGGCTAAAATTTAGCCATCTTTGCCTCAAATTGTTCAAATTGAATCATTTTTGCCTAAAACTTAGGCATTTTTGCCTGAAGTTTATTCACATAAGGTTGAAGTTCATTCATTTCACTTGAATTTTAGACAGAAAATGCATTACATTAAATTATATAAAACTTCAAACACTGTATATTTGAAGTTGCTTCGAATTAAATAGATGTGTAAACTTTTAAAATAACTGAATATAAATTAAATAGCGGTGTCCAAATAGCACCTATCAAATTTGTAGTAAATTAAGCTAGCGTTTGGCCACAATTTTTGGATCAGATTTTGAAAATTTATCTTTAAATATCTGTTTGGCTATATATTTTGGATCAAATTTTGAAAATTTGTCTTAAAAAAAATTTCAAGTTCCAAAAACTGGTCCAAATCAGCTTTTGTATTTTTGGGGCTTCCACTCGCGAAACTTCAAATTCTTTTCAAGTAAATCCATGTCCAAAAATAACTTCAAATTTCAAAAATCACAACCTCAAAAACTAAAATTTTCAAATTTTAACTTCAAAAAGTTAAATGGGAGCGTATACAATTGCGTGATAACATTACTGTTTGAGAAGTTAAAAGATGTTATCGAATACGGTAAAAATCGGGGTCTGCGACCCCGACCCAAAGGACCAACGGCCTGAATTAAAAATGAGGGTCAGTGGTTAATTGAGCTCGTCTAATCAGATAGGAAGATTTCGGACTCAGACACCCGGGCACAACAATTCTCGAAGAGTGCGATTCTGGTTGATGATGGTGCGAGAAATCCGGTCCGTTGCGGATTTCACTCCACACGGCGCGTCCTACAGCTGTCAAGCTCGAGATTTCGGGGATCTCTATCCATGATTGATTTAGTTACCTTGTCAAACACAACTACTTGTACTACAAATTGGGGGGGGGGGGGGGGGGAGTAAATCCTCATAGCCCACCTCGTTTTTACTATCTTCTACACAATTACACTAAAATTTTGGTCTCAAAGTTCTGTAAAGCATCAAAGTGATATAACTTCCACAGATTGGTTCGAGGAGTTCTGGCCTCAGTCCGGGCCACTCGTTGCAATCGGCATTTAGGCTATTTCTTACTTTTCTATTCGCAATCTTCGTTTCGTTATTGTTATTCTTTTGCTCTCTAAACGAATCAAGTCGCATATCCTTTAAACCACATACAAATTTAATTGTTACCTTTTTAAGGGGTAAACAGTTATTCTTTGATAATATTTCTTAAGATATTTTTAATTTAGTACAATATTTTTTTTTTTAGTACAATATTTCTAAATATGCTACTCCTACCTTTTTTTTTTTTTTATTTTATTTTTTTACAGAAACTAAAAAATGTATAGTATTAAATTCATACTAAAAATGAAAAATAGTGGAACTGAGGGAATTAAAAGAAATGACAATTGTGTGGGTGGCCGTGGCGCCCTCTTATCTCTTTCAAAAAACAGATGGAAAATATTAATATTAGCTGATGGTGATGTGATTAAGGTGATACAGAAGCTAAACAAGTAAGAAACATGGCTATGGCTATGACTTGGGCAACACCATTTCTTTCTTCTTCAACTCTGCAAACTCAAAAGCAAGCTCATTTCACATCATCAAGAAAGTCCCTCCAGCGTTTTGCTACTCGTTGTAGTCTCCCTGATGATCTCTTCCTAGCTGCCAAACACGCCGTAACACTCCTTATCCTTTTTTTTCTTCTTTACCCTTTTCAGGATTTTGCTTAAAGATCAAAACTCTAAAAACTTCTGGAAACTTGTAAAACATGTGTGTTGATCTCTTTCTTTGTATTGTAGGTGGATTCATATGTGAAGAATGGTATGGTAATTGGATTGGGTTCAGGTAATGCTTCTACTTTGGCTATACAATATCTTGGTCAGCAACTCCGGGCTGGTGCTTTAAAAGATGTTACTGGCATACCAACGTAAGTTCAAATGTCAAAAGTGCCTGAATATATGCTTCTTGGTTGTAGTCCCTTTAACATAAAGATGTTACTCCCTCCATTTCATTTTTTCGTCTGGTTTTGGCTTGGCACAGAATTTAAGAAAGTAAAGAATACTTTTTAATCTTGTGGTCTTAAACTAAAAGATATGTAGAATATATCAAAATGCCCGGTAATCTTGTGGTCTTAAACGTGTCATGTGGAAAGTTAGATTTGGAGAGTTGCCAAAAAAGGAAAGAGACATTCTTTATCAAACGGACTAAAAGGAAAGTAAGACAAACAATTTGAAACGGAGGGAGTATTTTGCTTCGATTGTCGTATTCTCCAACTGTGTATAGATTGTTTACTTTGTTCGGAAAGGAAAAAATAAAAAAGGGAATTATGATATGATCATAAAATCTAAGTTTGGCTTGTATTGGTTTCGTGTTTTTGTTTGTTGTAGCTCATAATGTAGATTAACTCATAGGTTGAATAGGCATACTCCATGTTATACTGTTTTTATCCATCCTGTTTCCTCTTCAACTTTCGTTTTACTGTGTATTGAACAAAGGTTTATCTTGGAATATCATTTTCTGGATCATTTCCAGTGTTTGTTAGATGTATAGTTGACATATGAAACAGTACAAGTAGAGGATTGGGAGTGATGATAATGTATTCTTGATATTTTTCAGTATCAATGTGAAGATAATGTCTAAATATTGGTTAAAACAAATGATATAGAGTACTACACTGGATATTTGAAAATAGCTCCCACTCATAAATGAGGGGAAGTCATTTCCCCCTTCCCAGTCAATTCCCCAAAAATTAAGGTTTTCTATATGAATCTCTTTGTAAACATTCCACTCTATTTGAGCCCAAACACACCCTAGTTTCTTCTGGAAAACATTTTCAAAAGAGAACCAAACACTTGACATGATTTCACCAGCGAGAATATTTTCCAAGAAAACATTTTTATCATACCAAACACACCTAGAGTTTAGTCTGAACTACTAGCTGAATGTTATGTATTTGATTAACTAGTTTGCCCTTCTTATTTGTTTTACTTGTAACTTTCTCCCTTAGATCTTTATATAGCTTTCCTAAAAATTTCCTGCTTTTAATGTGATGACTGATGGAAAGCCTTGTTATTGAGTTTGTTTGTTTTTCCATTAGGAGTAATCAGGACACTCTGATGCAGATGTGTTGGCAGTGCAAGTGAAGCAGCGAAGGCAGGAATCCCGTTGGAACAGTATGATGATAGTTATAAGGTGCGTACCACTACTAAGATTCTTTCTTAGAAGATTGCTTTAGGACTTATTTAAAATTTTGAGCATTGAGTCACATCTTGGACCTGCATATGCATTCAGATTTCAGTCAAATTCAATATACCTATTTGGTTTAGTCTCATTCCATCATGCAATTATTAATGGAGTGAGCAATAGAAGATCTTCGATTTTTTTTTTGGGGGGTGGGGGGGTGGGGTGTAAATTGTATTACATTCGCGAAAGAGAGAACTAAAGTCATAGTAATTAGTAAAGTTCCTCATGATTTTGTTGCTCTGATTTAAGTAGTGAATCTTTAAAGCCTTATAACCGGGGATTTTGCTCTTTTTTGTCACTTACTGAATTATTTCATTGAAGCTGAAATGATTTGTGCAAACTTTTCTATGTTTCTTACATAGATTGATCTAGCATTTGATGAAGCTGACATTATGGAAGAAGAAACACTTGCTGCAATCGTTGGTCTTCGAAAACTGCAGGGTGATGATTCTATAATTAAAGAGAAGGTCTGGTCATATTTCATCTGGTTGTTATGTATTCACCGCTATTTGTCTCTCTTTTGTACTTATTATCTTGATTTATAACATATTATTGTTTCTTTTAGTGTTTCAGCTTGAAGTTCCTTTATCTTTTGTTATCTTCTGTATTATCCACTGACTTCTTATGAGGCTGCATTGGCTAATATGGATGCAGACTATTTTGGAAGCAGCTGATCAACTGATATTTATTATAAAGGAAAAAAAATTCAAGGGCAGTGTAGAAGGTTCAATTCCAGTACTAATCAAATCTGTAAGTTCCTTACCAAATATTCTACTGAATGCTGATGAACAAGTGTAGCTCAAAGGGCGAGAACTATCCTCATTTAGCTTATTTACTTCTCAGGTTAACTGGCTTGAAACAGCCGAAGAAATAGACGACCTCTTTCTAGGAGATGCAGAGGTAAAGCCTAATCATGTATTGCCTGTTATTATTTGCAAAAGACCAAGATAGGATATTTTTTCCAGGCAAAGTAATATTCTTTCTTAATGATAGTCTTCTGGATATTAGATAATTGCATCACATTTGCCTCCACTTATTTCCTATGGACCAAAGGAAATGATCCTTTTCTTCCTCTTTCCCTTCTCTTTTTTACTTCCGTACTTTTCACCTCAATTATAGTTTATGCGAGGAATGGGGTTGCTGGACCTCTTTGCCAGCGCCATGAGCTAAATTTGTAGTCATCTTTGAGATATTATTTTGTTTAGATTGTAGACTCTCCTTTTTTCATCTTCAGGAGATATAAAATTTCGGGCACCTATAAACTACGTAATATCTATCAGTCTTTCATATTGTATTTTCTCCTCATCTTTCTGTTTTATTTCTTTCCTTTTGTATTATTGAGGCATGTTGTTATACTGAAGCATTTGTTTTGCTTATTAGCAATCCAACAAGCACAATTAGGTTACAATCATTCTGCTTTTCATGCATAATATATCTCAGCTGGTTGCTTCCTCTGGAAATTGTTAAATGTTATAGGACATAAGATCTAAAAGCCTATATGCTAGAGACTTGTCTTTTTAGCTTAATTAATTACCAAAATGTTAGTGATGTTCTGTATCTCCTTGGTAACCTTCTATCCTGTTTACATATCCATTAGCCACAAATATGGCATCACCGAGTAGGTGCCACTCTTATTATATCTTGTTTCTGGTTTACTACTTCAAAGTATGTCGATTTTCAGTCGAGTGCAAAGTAATGCTGTTTCCTGCAAAGGGAAGTTCTTGACTTTTGATGTAAAAAGCCCACTATTAAACTTCTCTTTCTACTAAAAGAAAGTTATTGACTTTTTATGCAAAAGTCCCACTTTCAAGCTTCACATTATAGACTAATCTTCTTTCATCTTTAGACACTGCACCTGATATAAGCAGAATGCATGTTTAACTTTGGTTTTGGTGTATGTGCTATATTAATCAGGAATCGGATAACAGAGAGATTGTTAAGTGAAATCATCTTTTTGGTAGCAAGAGTAGTATGATGTAGAAAGTGGGAGAGTATGAGAATAAGAAAAAAGGCATTCTACAAGAAACAACGGGAAAATAGTGAACCAACAACAGTGACTTAGTTTTAATCACATCACTTCCCCAAACATGCAGCTAATTTTGGATTGTGGATCACACTTTGTCAACCAAATCATCTGTTACATACTGTAAGTTGAGAAGTATCTTCTTTTCTTTTAGCTAAAAACACCAGGTTTATCGCCACCAACTTGAGCGCCATAACAAAGAAAACCACTCAGTGAGGTCATTACACTGCTAATGTCTGATGGGCCATCTTAAATTGAAGGGTTTTGTACATAGTATTGGGCGTTAAATACTGACTTCTGTTTCAACCCCTATTGGAGAATTTGTGACAATATATGAACCAACTTCATCGAAGTAATATTTGAAGGTCCATCAGAAATCTTCTGGGAACATAATGGATTCTCTTTCCATTATTATGTCATACTGGTAAATAATTTTTGTTTCTTTATGCAGGTTTGGAGGAGGCCAGCTATAGGGTATGCAGATCCTCTGGGAGGTGATTTCCCTTTAGTCACAAAAGAAGGGCACAACATTCTTGATGTCATATTTACATCTCCAATAGAAAGCCTTGGTATATCTCCATCTCTGAATTATTCTGTGCCACTCTTGTTCAACTTGTTTGACGCTAACTGTTTATCTCCTATTGTTCATATGGCAGTTGAGGTGGCTAAAACTCTTGATCAAATTGATGGTGTTGTGGAACATGGTGTTATCTTCAGGAACCCGTTAGTTCTGCAACCACTTTAGTGATCTCATCTATTTCGTGTTTTTGCATTCATTATGCTTGACACATGATAATGTTGGATGGATATTGGATTTAAGTCTAGTGATCTTCTCTTTTTCATGTTTTTGCAGTCACACTTTTTGTTCATTGCATAGAGTTGTACTCTGTTTGGGGGAACAGTCATAAAGAATTAATAAATGTGGATAAACTGTTTAGCTTTTAAGGTTTTAATGCTTAAATTCTTGAAACTTGCTTTTAACAACACGTAAGTGGTGATCTTTGAATTTGTGTGAAACATTTTGGAGTGTTCCAGAAAGAAATGTTTGTCTTCTTACATCATGTGAAGAAGTCTACAAGTTTATACACCGCCAAGGATTCCATTCATTCGTTCCTTGGGCTCAATGGTCATGCATTCGTGTCCTACATGTGTAGTCCAATGGCTTCAAGTGTAAACACACAAATTGGTTCAACCTTTACAAAATAGATTTGGAACTTTGGCCTCAGAAGTCATTTGTTGGAACAGTAAGAATCATGATCTTATTGGGCGATCAAGGGGTTTCTTTGGAGTTGTTTCTTCCTGCTCCGATCCCGGCTATATTTATTGGCTCTTCAATTCTCTTTGGTATGGAAGGGCAAGGATATATAGATTTGGACGGTCTTTATAATGCTGCATAGCATTCTAAAGTCAAGAAGAAGAATTTGGGCCAGTTTGTTTTTGCTTAAAATCACATATGATTGGGGAATGATGCACAAGCAAGAAATGTTTCTTTTCTTATATTTAACATAGTATCCTGAGAAGAAATAATGTTACTTCATTTATTTTATTTTCTCTTCTGCCATCTTTCAGCTTTCCCTTAATTTTGTTTCTACTTCACTGGATTATTCAGGTGCACAGCAATCATTGCCTCAGAAAATGGGCTGCAAATCGTTGATAATACAATTCAGATGGAATCAAGCAACCTGTAATGGAGAAAAGCTCAGCATTGTGGATGCTGTAATTTTGAGTCTTGCCACTCTCCACTGTTTTCTATTTCAAGTGTTCCGTAACATTTTCAAAAGCGAAAGAAGACGAGATCTTTGAGTTGTATTTTACGCTCTTATTATAGGGAATGCTTTGTGAAACAATAGTATGTTTTTACAATTTTTGAAATTATAGTATAAGCATAGGTTCAACCAAGAAAAGTGGGAAACGAGGCAATGGCTTTCTCTTGTTCATGCATTTTTTTTTTTCTTCACTTCCATATGGCCCCTTATGATGAGTTGTTTTGCTATTGCCACTACTACAACCAATATTATAAATATACAGAGCTTAGGTGTGGTTAGAAATATAAATTTAGCTATACAGGGTTTAAGATGCTATTTCAAACTTTCAAGTCAAAATAGACATGCAAGATCTGCATACATGGAAATACATATATCCTAGTTATAGCTCTGATTATGTTTTAATTAATTAAATGTGAATCATTAATAATAAAATGGAATATATATCACTCATCTATGTAAGAACTTGAGAAATTGAAGAAACCAAAAAGAGTTGGATCCCAATAATAGGAAATGCAATTGAAGAAACGTGTGGAAAGTAAGAAATTTTACTAGTTAATTATTAATGTTCTTTTCAAATACCTTAAGATCTTCCAGAAACAGCATAGAGAAAAAGATAAAAGAACGGGAAGCAACTTCCATGAGATATGCATTCAAAAAAGGGTCAAAAATGTCCTAACGTATTGAAAATAATTTAAATTAGTCTTCCTCTCATCTATTAGACTGTAATTGCCTTTAACGTAAAAAATTTAAGCTACAAATGCTTTGCTGACCCCAATTGCCTTAACATTAATTTGGGTGTAAAAATAACCTTCTTTTAACGGAATTAGGAGATGTCACAAGTGGGTCTCTTAAATATGTGACACTAATTTATTGATCCATGTGGCTCTAGCCATAAATAAACCGACTCATCTAAGTTAGCCCAAAACAATTGGAAATTATATGTTCGTACTTAGTTTCTTCGATGCTTCACGTTTAGTGATTAAATGAATTTAACAATGTCTTCATTGTTTGAAGATACTTTTTATGGTTCAAAAGTGGTGCAAATAAGCTCCAATAAATTCCAGATCTAGGTCCAATTCAACTTTTTCATCCTTTAACAATGGTGGGTTCTTATTCACCCAAACAATTACATTAGAATGGATCAGGTTATTTATGGGTTGAATCTTATATCTACGTGGACCAATAAATCATTACCACCTATTTTATTAGATCCACATACATTTCATTTCATAATTTCGTTAAAAGAAAGGATTTTTATTTACCATAAAGGGCAATTTGGGTCCACTAGATGGAAGGAGGGACTTTCTTAACTCAAAAATAAACGTCAAGGGCAATTATCGTCCAACAGGTGGAAGCAAGGCAAATTTAAACTATTTTCATTACGTTAGGGGCATTTTTGACCCTTTTGCGTTTACTATTTGACATGAAATAAGGAAATCAAATCTTCTGCATAGATATCCAAAAAGGACAGATAACAAATTTATTGCTGGAAAAACATAATTTGACTTGAAAATATTGTCAAAATACATTTCAAAAGCAATGCAAATCCGTGAAATGAGATAACAATATTTGCATCTTCGTAAATGCTTCTTTCCTGTTTTCCCGAAGTGAGATAGTGCTATTTCCATCTTTGTAAATGCTTCTCGCCTGTTTTCCCACAGTGAGATAGCACTACTTGCATCTTCGTAAATGCCTATTTCCTATTTTCGCGGAATGAGATAATAGTATTTGCATCTTCGTAAATGCTTCTTTCTTGTTTTCCCGGAGTGAGATAACACTATTTGCATCTTCGTAAATGCTTATTTCCTTTTTTCGCGGAATGAGATATCACTATTTGCATATTCGTAAATGCTTCTTTCCTATTCTACATAGTTTGTTTACATATTACCAAAAAATCTAATGACAACATCTAGTCGGGTGATTCAAATCTTCGTTGTAATGACTCTTTTGGCAAATTATCATTAATAAACTTTGCAAATGTGACTAATGAGAAAGTACAATTGCTTTTTATTTCTCTATATATACAGATGTCAGGCGCACTTGCTTGAGTACTATCAAGGTAAAACATTCAAGTTTTCATTCTAGGCAAAAGAAAGGTAATAATGTCGCCCGATTAGTTTGTCATTTTTGTTTATGGATTTCATTCCTTTTTTTCTTGTTTTTTTTGAGGCCCATCATCCATATTTCATGTTAGTTGGAGAATAAAATATTTTAGCCATTTCTTTGAATAAAAAACATAAATTATGGTTAACTTGAAAGAATTTGAATCTTATTTTAAGAAAAGTAGCTATGTTTCATTTGAAAATGTCTTATGATAAAATACTCAACATGTTGTAATGTATCCTTGAATTCCTATATGGTGTGTTGGAGTGAGCATGTAGAATTGCAATTATAGTACTCGAGCTATTATTATAGATGTATTAAAAAGGTGTTCATAAGACATGACACTTGCATATATATGATGCGAACCAAAATTAGTTTTTGTCATTTGGAAAAGATTTCAATAGTGGGATAAGATTAATTTCAAGTTAAAGACAATTAGACAACCTCACGATTAGTGTTGTGAAAATCACGAATATATGAAATGAAAGGGATTGTTGAACGAAACAAAAAGTTATGTAGTCTCTAAGGCAATTAAGGTTATTTATTACCAAAAACAAATGCTTATAATATTTGCTTCAATTATTCAAGAGCTGAATTGTGGTTATTAATTTTATACTAATATTATGTGATCTATAAAATGTTAATTTCAGGAAAAATGTCATCATCCAATGATGCCTCTTCTTCACTGAACAACTCGAATGCTAATTCCAGCGTTGAAAAAAAACTTAAAGCACTTATGGTATATGATAACCGCACAATTACAATGATCCACGAAGCACTTCTAAGGAGATTTGGAGTGGAAACACATGAAGCGAAAGATGGCCAAGAAGTTGTCCTTGCTCATCGCTCTGGTGCATGCTTTGATCTGATTTTGATGGACTTAGATATGCGAGTGGTAAACGCTCGTCAGGTATGCTTCTATAAGTCATAATTTTTTTTTTAATCCTAATTTATGTACAAACTAATAAAAAATATTTTTAAATATGTAGACAATTAAGGAACTTCGAGATATGCATGTGCGTAGCGTAATTGCGGGATTGACTTTCCGTGGAGAAGAAGAGATGAAGCCATTCATGGATGCTGGCCTTGATTATTATTATCCGAAACCGCTTCCTTTCGATGTAGTTCGCCATCTTGTGGAGAAAATTAAGGAGGATGCTTAGACTTATCAAAAGTATTTTAGAGAAGTTAAGAAAATAAGTCAGACAACTTGATATTAGTGGAGATTAGCTATATTACTTTCTGGTTATGCTTTCTAAAGTATGTATATCATACTTACAACTACCAATAACAACTTTTTGTTAAGAACTAAGGGTTTTTTGTTTTCCAAATGAAGCACTAAAGTGTGAGACATAACATATCAACATGACATTAGTTAAAATGTATACCACATTTATTAAGGATTGGATAATACAAATAGATAATCTAATTCATATCTATAATCTATAAGATTCTAAAAGTGGGAAGCCACATAGTTGAAAGTTAGATTACGACAATACCCATTAAAAGTTGATCGACTAAATTACCCCTCATCCAAATACTATTTCTATAATATTTTAATCAGCGGCGGACCTACGTTTGGAGATATAGGTGCTTCAGCAGCTATTGGCTTTGGCCAACTCCCTATGTTTATGCATAGATATTACTTAAAAGGTCTATAAAATAGGCATGAGCACCCATTATAACTGTGAAATTTATACTATAATTATTAAGCACCCACGACCTGTAAATTCTGGATCCGCCACTGATTTTAATACTACCAAATAGTAAATCGACCTTCTAACAAATAGAATAAATAAATTACTAAATGAAAGGTCATTGGCGTGAAGTTATTATATCTCAATCACGTCTTACCACAAGTCATTAATTAGTATTGATCATTTACTTTTCGGGAGTTACTTTCATTTTTCCAGTAATTATATATTGTGTCTATTCATTGTCAATAATTGTCAGCATTTAATTTTTGCAAGAAGTTTTTGTGCGATTTTTTAAAAGTTAAGTATATGGTAGTTGAAAAGTTGAAATAAATATCTATGTTTTGCTTAAACAAATTACTTTTCTTTATCTATTATACAAAAATGTAAAAGCATTAATTCACAGGAAATAAAATCATTTACTAGATGCGATTAAGTCCTTTCATTACCTATAATACTCTCCAAATCAAGAATCCGAAAGTACTTAGATACACTAATATGAAGTTCATATAATCTACAGTTTCGAGCAAATGAAGTGGCTATATGATCATTATATATGTTGAATTATGTGTTTAAATATTTATATAAAATTTTGATTTGATGTATTAGGTGCTCCAGTTTGTTTGCCCATTGTTCCGGCTATATGCACAGTGGAGTAAGTACTTATATACAGTATGTTTCCTTCCTTCACACTTATCATGTACGCATGCTACTTGAATTTGTCCGTATTGTTTCATCCTTCTCGTAAGTTGTGATATTCTTCATGCAATAAGCTTGTTTAGTTAGCAGTACATAGAATTGCACTTCAGTTATATTTTTATAATGTGAAAGTTTTTAGATTTCAAATTCTTACAAGATGAATATATTAATGTCTGATAAATGATAGCATATTGGAGATGGGTGGAGCTATCAAAAACTGGTAGAAATCTCTGGTAATCAGAGCCCTAGCTCCTCTCTTGAAAAGTTGGTACATATATATTATGTTAAAGCAGATAATGAGAATATCCACATAACATTTATTCCATGAATTGAAATTAACTCAGTTGATTGGCTACCTAAACTTTCATTTTATTGGTGAGGGTTCGAATCCCCACGTTGTATCCCCAAAAATGATATCAATATGGGAGGAGTAATTTAGACAACTTACTGTATTAGTTACTCTCTCATCCCTTTGAGTAAGAAAAGTAACAGTCAATTTTTAACGCTTAACAACTTACAGTATTAGCTACTCTCACCCATTTGAGCATGTACTTTTTCCTTTCAAATTTCGTGTAACTCATCACACACTTATTCTAATATTATGTATATCATTTTAAGAAGTTTGCACTGATTAACATGGAATTCAAGTGTCGAAAACCAGTAGCATTATAAACATAATGAACTTTGATTTTGAATAAGAAAAATTACTACTGCTAGTTTCTTCAGCAAATAAATAGGCTTAGTGGTAGAATGAAACAGAGGAGCACTATCAATTTGATTATAGAGTTTTGACTTTTCTTTTTCTTTTAACGCATACCTTTGATTCGCAAAGCAGTAAATTATGAACACAATGTAGAGTTGAGTTACATGTTCATTTAATATATAAAATTAATTTAAAACATAGTAACTCAATGAGGCTAAAATTCAAAACCCATAAATTTCAACTTTTGAATTCGTCTTGCGCACGAGAATTGACTTCCTTCAAATTTAACACAACTTTGCGCACTATTTAGGGTTTGATTAATATAAATATAAATACCGCATAGACATGCTTGCATTTTTGAACTGAAAGCAAAAGTATAAACATAACACTTAAATATCGCGATTGTGTGATCTACTCACTTCTTCTCATCTTTTTCTGACAGATTAGTTTTTTGCTTAATTGTAAATCTACTGCATTGCCTTTTATTAGAGCTAAAGAATTTCTTTATTTGAATTTGGGCTTGACTTTGCTTGTTATGTTTATGCAAACAAACATGAATGTGAATCAGACACATTCAATTTAATTAACACTTTAGTTTTGGGTCATCGTAAAAATATCTTATAGGGTAACACAATATTGGTTTGCGAAAATGCAAGTAATGGCTTTGCGAGAATTGTCTCAAACTTTTCTTTTTATGTCCTAGTGCATCATGAATGTTTGCCAGAGATCTCGTGACTTTTGTAAAAACTATTTTCGGTAAGTAGATTTAAAGACAAATCTCGCATAGTCATACTTGCGTTTTTAACTAAAATCAAGCTACAAGTACAAAACATAATATGATACAGATCAGTTGTGGAGATAGCATTTGCGCTAATAGGTTTCAAAAGATAAATACACACATACACACACTCAATGTTAAGGGGATTCAACATATATAGTATGTATATTAAAAACATATCTGTATAGCGCATTTTTTCATATCAATTAATTCGCCCTCGGACAAAAGTAGCTTCGCCTCTCTGATCGAGATTGACGCTAGTAAATGTAACATAAGCAGAATTTATTAACATAAGACACTTACTTTATCACTTGATGGCATATTGCGATGATTAGAAAAGCAAACTAGATAACACAAGGAATAGCTATGTGAGGAGCTAGGATTGAGATTGCAATAGGTTGCTTCACAAAGCTGGGATTTTATAGACCTCATTCACACAAATTTTTTATTTAATACACAGTAATGTTCCACAAGAGATCTTTAAGTTGTATTTTACGTTCTTATTATAGGGAATGCATTGTGAAACAATAGTATGTTTTTACAATTTGTTTTCAAAGTAAAGAGAAGAAAGGTGTGGAGAATTTTCTATTCCCTCTGCCTTGCTTGTAACATGCAAGTAAAATAGAGATAAGACTAGCTTTGTCCCACTGATTAAAGAGCTGGACATCAAGTTTTTTTTTTCTCTTCACTTCCATCCAGATAAACTGTTACTAGTTTTCGCTTTCTATTTTCTTCGTTTAAGTATGAGTAATTGTTATGTCGTGGAACATAAGTATATGTGGTTGCACGGGTAATAAGAGAATATATGATTATTGGGATTTATGTTACGTATTTTGCGGATTTTTCTCCCTGATAGAATGATATGCATGGAGGTTTTATTTGTACAATTGGCCTAAGTTGTGGATATTGTGGTAGGTACATTGGAGGTCCAAAGTAGAGCTTATGATCTTAATTTTCTTCTTCTTTTGGGATGGGGGGTTTGTAAGATGGAGTTAGAGAAATTGGATCAGAATGTAACTTAAAAGATTAAAGATGGAGATGGATAATGCGGGATTAAGACATGTTGGGCATTTAGAGTAGGCAGCAAAATTTCTGCAGGGTTTATCTATTATAGTACACTGTAATTCCGTGGGTTCGTGCATCGAAGGGGGCTATGCTTGGAAATAGCATGGACACGAAAACTCTCAGATGGTAGACTAGTCACTACCTAGTTGGTTCTGCAAACATATCTTGTTATTCCCTATAGTACATTATTTCTAGAGGTAACTTCTGCTGCTACCAGCACTTACCTGCATGATTTCTGTAATCTAATTAGCGATTTCTGGACGTAAAAATAACAGAGGAAATGTACGAGGCAACCACAATATACTCACGTGCCTGGAATGCAACATTGGACTGTAGTTCCAAGGAAACTTTTGAACTCTATCCAAGTACATCAACAAAATATGAATACCAAAAGATTAATCAAAAGGATCAAATTGGTAACTAGTACATGATGGGAACCCCTTCCACCCCCCCACCCCCACCCCACAACCAATAAAGGACAGATTGCTTGTAGTTACAGAAAAAGCCAAAAAAAGGAACTGCATTAGGGACAGACGCCTATACCATCAACTAGGAACAAACTATCCCTTCGAGATGCATCTTACAACACAGTGCTTTAAAATTCGTAAAAGTGGGCTAATCAATCTGGCTTGCTTTGCATCTTTAAAATGGCATTATACAGGGACACGTTTTCCACGGTAGCGTTCAAAGAACTGCAGAGAGAAAAATAATATCAGACCAAGAGAAACAGAACAGGAAACAATTGAATGCATAATTTTCCGTTTCGATCGAGTAATAACATATTCATGCAACAGAAGAATTGTACAAGAAAAATGCAATCGTTCTTTATGATTAATATCTAATGACAGAAAAGAGATACTTTTTTGGTTTGTTTGAGGAAAAACCCATCATTTAGTTCTATAACTTGATGAGTGTTTTATCTTCTCCTGAACTACTTCTCTGTGGAGATATTGCGTTGGGGAGGAAGGTTGCTAACCATGGCAATAGGAAGTGGGTGGAAACTAAAGTTCGTAAAATTGCACCACAGAAGGATTTTCCCTTCTATGGTACTGCATTAATGCATGAGGACCAGAACGTCGGAAAATTACTTCATGATTAGGCATCTCGAGACTCAATCACAATTCTCTATGATCCCTTCCTAGAGTTGTCTAGACTCAATCACCTTAAAATCAGATGTCTCACAACCCAACAGAAATTTTGATTAATTTATATGGGTAGCAATAGAGTGATACATAGAATAGATGCATTTAAAAACAAATCATCACATTTCTTGATAGTATCCTCAATGAAGAGAGAGATACCCTATGTCCTCCCAATTTCATTCAGGCAAAATTTAAAGAGACTGCTCGTATTCTGTATTCTCGGAGAGCCCACAATAAATTGGTAATACTCTAATGCTATGGAACATGGACACATTCGAGTATCTAGTACCAGTGCAGCCACCTAAGTCAGAATGGGTGTCACCTATATTTTCAGATTCGGAAATACAGATAGCACTACAGTTATGATAAATCATTGGGTATATTAAGAGACTCCGACCCTTTTTGCACTAGGCTTTACCCTATGTGTTTTGTATCCAAGCCCTACACTTTTTTACATACCCAAATACAATTTAAAGTTGGCTTACAGTTTACCTGATCCATTGCTAAAACCCAACGAACTACAAGACTCAATTTATTTGTTCTCATAGTCTCCGCAATGATATCATCTTTTATATCCTAGATTTCCTGTCAACATGAGACTCTGAGAGCATCTCAATCTATGTCAACATAGTTCTCTCACCTTTTTGCCAGTTATCTAATTACAGTTAAGCACTTACACAAGTTCAAACAATCTCAAATCTCTCTTCCATATAAGTTATGCCTACCTACTTGACCATTTGAGTTGGTGTGAAGAATATTAGAGTAGGTAAAAAAATGGTGGAGCATTAAAATCATGACATGAAAAGAGAAAAGCTAGGACTTGATTTCCTTCTTTAAAAATTGAAGCTTGAAAATTCACAATAAGAAAGAAGGCATGTGGTGCAGAGTCTATGCACTTTACAGTGATACTCAGTTTGATTAAAAGGAAACATTCTCACGATTACTACTACATGAACATATCTAAGGTAAGAAGTACTTTGGGGCACTATGAAAAGAAAGCATTATCCTACATGAGGATACCAGGATAGCTGAAATCAACATGAAGCTTAATTGGGACAATTGACCCCTAATACACATTGGTATTCACCATATTACGAAACACAACATAACCTATGTCAATTACTGTTGCGTCTATAGTAACTGGTGGGACTACTGTGTAAAAGGTTGGGGAATGCCATTAGAATAACCATATGGTGGTTTGTGATAAGAACAACAACAACAACAACATATCCAATATAATCCCACAAGTGGGGTCTGGGGAGGGTAGAGTGGACGCAGACCTTATCTCTACCTTGGGTGGTAGAGAGGTTGTTTCCGATAGACCCTCGGCTTAGGATAAAGCAAAAATACCGCAGTTGGTTTGTGATAAGAGGATACAAAATATAAGAAAAATAAAAGAAAGAAAGAAAGAACTATAGCAAAATAGAGAGAGGAACAATGCTTTAGACTTTGAGTGGCAGAAGCAACAACAAATCTTAAAGCAATTTCTAGTGACAGGGTGAAAGAATTGGCAATTTCATTCTATTCCTTCAACGATCCTTGTGATTATAGTATAGCCTAGTCGTAATATAAACAAAAGACAGGGCACTTAAGAGTACTTCCAGATATTTTCTCTGTAAAATCTAAGGATGATCTCCTACACCATAAATCGTCCATTGGTTCATTCCACCACAAGCATATCATTGTCCAACCAATCTATTATGTTCGGAGTAGTAGAACACACACAATTGTAGTAAGAAACTGCTTTTCCTAAAAGCTATTAATGATTCCCCCAAAATCAAAAAAAATGCAAGAAAAATATATGAATGATACATCCAAACATACCGATCTGATATAGGGCTGCTGGATGATCCAACCTAGGATAGGTATCTTTTGCAGAAATACTGCCAGTGTTGGCCAGAAACCACTGTGCAAAACTATACATCAGCATCCAATTATAACTAAATGATTATTAGGGCAGTTAAGGAACCAGGTAACTAATTTACCTGAAAAGTACGACAAATCCATATGCCTCAAGAATCATACCCAGTATAGGCCAACCAATAATAACCAAGAAAAAGCCAGCACCAAATGATATTGTTCCCTGTGGAAAAAAAGAAGAAGAAGAAGAAGATATACATAATAAGTACATGCACACATAAATAGAAACTACGTACCACTAAACTGACAAGAAAGCAAGAAGAATTGTTGAGGTGATCAGGGAAGAAAAAAGGCCCAAAAGCAACTAAACCTTGAAATTACTACGTTTACTAAAGAACTGCAGTGACGACTTGAGACCAATGGTCAGTGCCACCCCTGAGAAGAAGAGGATCTGATTCAGTAAAATAACACCATGTCAACTGGCAGGCAGGAGTCAGAAAACAAAGGAAAGTGGTAAGTCAGAGAAAAACTTATGCGATTTGATGATAGTGGCAAGACTTTGTACTTACATTTCCCATGGCAATTAGTCCCTTGTCAAAGAACAATATGATCCCCAAGAATGAGAAAAACACTCCAAATCCCGTCAATCCTAGCCCTATCTCTGTTTCAACAAGCAGCCCAAGCTTAGCAGACATAACGTTTCAATTAGCAGTACAGCGTCCTTCTTTTTTCAATCTTAGTCTTAACTGAGCAGAGCACACATCATATTTGGTAAAACAGTGAAAGAATGAGATGCAATTCTAAAACAGTTTATGACAATTAGGTCAAACTAGCCATGCTCTACATTTCAAAAGCAGCTGACAACAGTTAAATAAACTAGCCAGTAAAACAAGAAGTTAGGTCAAATCGACTTACTTTTGCGATCATTCATTTCGAACGAAAGCATTTTCACAGCTCCAAACACAATTGAAGCCTACAACAAAAAAAAACAATCAGTTCTCAATCACAACCAATAAATGCAGATAACCCACAACGAGAAATGAGCCCAAACTACATCACAAACCAAAACTGTAAATCAAACAAGTGACTTAGGGTTTCAAAACAAATAGAAATGCTCAATTCAAACAAAACTCTTCAATCTAAAACTGTAAACGCAAACAGATCAATTAAGGATTTTTTATAACTCCACCATGATTCAATCTAAAATAGGATTTCAACTCGATTTGAAAGAAATTTATATGCTGCATAACTTGCAAACACACTCAATCGATCAAAAGCTCTTGCTAATAGATAATCACGTTCAACTTTGTAGATTTTTTTTTTAAAAGATAAAAAGAATTTGAAAACGTTGAATAGCTAATTAAGAAGATGTCAGATAAAAAATGAATTTTGATAATTTCATATAAATTTAGTTGTTTTAATATTCTTTTATTCATTTGTATTTTTCAAACTTGATTTAACATTTTATTGAATAATTGTTTATATTTCAAAATAAAACTAGGTATATAATTTTATTCAAACATTTTGTTCATAATAATCAGGTAAGTAATATTAGATCCATATTACTGAGATGGAGGTGAAATTTGCAAGTCGATCCAACTCAAAATTACATATGTTTTTAAAGTGAGAATAGTGTGGGGATCTAGTAGCTTAGTTGGTTGGCTGCCTGAACTCTCACTCCTATTTTCCCTTCTCCTACCCCTATTTAATAAAAAATAAAAAAATAAAGTGAGAACAGTTAAATAAATAATTTGTTGAAATCTTCTATGTTGGTATTTGTTAGTTTATTCATTGTGATAATTAAATTTTATTAAAATTGTTCGTGACCGTGCAAATATAGTCGAAGAATATGAACTATAGCAAAAGATTTCTTCAACCCGGAGAATGATTCATCACAAAATCAACACAATAAAGTTTCAATTCAATAATTATACTCTTAAATTGTATAGTACAATAACACTCCCAAAAAAAATAAATCATGCGCCTCCGTTACAATTAAGGCCGACTGTGATATAATTACAAGACACGTCGGAAGCGACTCGCTTTTATTCTCGTTTGAGTTGGGCTTGATGGGGCAAGGGGGGGGGGGGTGTGGAGGGTGGTATATCAGAGTATTTGAAAGTAGAGGTGTCAATGGTACAGTTCAGGCGGTTATTTTGTAAAATTTATATCATACTCGATTTTCGGTAATTTCATTTTGTAGAACCAAAATTCAACTTTTCGAAACCGTCCCATCATCTCGGTTTCTCTTCGGTATCGCTACGGTTTGGTTAATTTTCATTTTTTTTTTTAAAGAACGCCATGTTATAGTCATTAGTAAAAGTTAAAGACACGATATCATGCATATTTCTATGGGACTTTGGCAAAAGCTCTCTTGACTTGTTTACTGTTTAAAGATGATGAATCACGGAAACATGAAAGACGACAAGAGTAAAGATTGATCCCACTATTTTATGGTAGTGTAAAACAGTTTTGAGTAAAAACAAAAAGTATAATTTAGATCGCACGAGGGGGCAAAACTCAATCAAGAAGGGACTCAAGAACTGAGTCTACTAAGATTAAGTATCCAATAAGAGAAATTTAAAATCATACGAGAGGAAAGATATCTAATACTTTGTAGCTTTCAATTCAAGATTGTCGGAATACCTTGTAGTTTACAAGCAAGTTACTACTCGAGATGCTAGAACTAATTTAAATTAATAGGAGTAGTATAATAGATTTCAAAGTTGGAACTTTAGGTGTTAATTATGTTGCCAGCTTGTAGTCGTTTTCATTAAATTAATAGGAGCAGCTTGTAGGTGTTAATTATGTTGACTTTTTAATTTAAATTAAAAAGTCAGATATATCTTGATGAAAGTTTATCTGCTCGTGTAAAATATGAGAAAGTCATTTTCTGGAGTTTGATTATTAAAAGAATACTTGCATGTTACTCATTGGGTCCCACATGAAATATATGTTAGTTCACGTTTAGAAATGAACGTGTGAAAAAGTGGTCCTTCATTTTTGGACCAGTTGGAACTCTCATTATCTGAAACTACCCCAAGAAAACTGCGGCCCTAAAAACTGCTCTATTAATTGTTCTTGATAGTAGAACAGTATGAAAGATATAGACTCATCGGATTGGAAAACCGGCGCCGACAACGCTATCGATGTCAACCATGACTCTGTAACAATGGCAGGAGGTACGCTATTTATTATTCCTCTACGCTTTTGCTCTGTAGATGATTTACATGCTTTGAATCATGTATATAACTTACATTTGGCATCAGAGCAATTTGTTTATCTCTGCCTTGTTGTATTTCGAAGCTTGAAAATTCAGCCAAAAATGGTGTTTCTGATTTTCAGATCTGAATTTTGGATTTGTAATTTTTTTTTTTTGACCTTTTTGATGCTGTAACGACCCATTCGGTCGTTGCATGTACTTTGACCATTTTACCACTGTCAATCTAATTCCTGAGGTTATCATGAGATTCTAGTAAAACTTGGAAAAATAGAGTTCTTAAGTGGAAAAAAATTGACCAATAGTTGACTTGTGAGTAAACGGACCTTTTTCGAAATTCCGTGAGATCCGGATGGTCGATTATGTCTTGGTGGGGTGGATGATTTGTCGAGGCGTTTGGTTGCGTATTGGGAACTTGGTTGGAAACTTAATTTTATCCGTTTGGAGGTTGACTTGGTGAATTAGACTTCCGTTGGGAATTCCAAGGCCACGGGTGAATTCGTGGCGTGTTTTTAAGTGCGTGTGCATATCCGGTTTGTGTCCGAGAGGCCTCGGATTGATATCGAGATTTTGGGATTGACTTGTGAAAAACCAGAAAATCTGATTGCTGGTGTGTTCGCCATGGCAAGCCTAGTACCGCCATAGCGGAGTCTTGCTCGCTGTGGCGAAGGTCTATGTTTAAGTGGAGTTCCGCCATGGCGAATGGCTCGATCGCCAAGGCGAGAGCGCCATGGCCATCCTTATGACCGCTGTGGCAAATCGACGAGACCAGTTCATTATTTTTAAATGCCTTAAGTTCGAATCATTAATCCAAAGCACCTTAAAACCTAATTCTAGGAGCTAGGAGAGGCAATTCTTGAAGGAAATTGGTGAAATCATTTGTTTCTTGCTTTAATCCCTTCCTCTTTAAGATTCCATGGTAGATTATGGTCTTAGAATGGTAGATGATGAGACCTAGGGTACTAATCATGAAACCCTTATTGTAAATTGGTTATTGTTGCTTCAATCACTGTTTATATCATCTAGAATTGTAGATTAACACAATCTAGGATTGAATCACTCTTAAAATTCAAGAATCTATTCATGAAACTTAGGGTTTCACCAAAAGATCGGGAGTTTTGGCTAATTTGATTAAATTGGAGGGTCTAATGTGATTAGAAACCTGTGTAATTAAGGATTATAATTATTGAGACTATGGGTAGGGTAATTTCACCCTTAATTTCCTATTTAACCCGTATGATTCGTTAGGGGTATTTTAGGTGATTTTTCTCAAATTGATTCTTCTTCCTATTAGTTGGTTTATGGTAGTTATTTGCTTACTTAGCATTACTATTTGTTAGGCTTAGAGAGTTCCGAGGCACTTCGTAAGGGAAAGGCTCAAGTGGAGTAGTTCATGGCTTCAGTTCTGCATCCGAGATAGGTTACAGTTTACTTTAGTTAGACTATGATAAGTGAAATGCATATGTAGGAGAATTGACGAGAAAAAGCATGATTAGGTCTTTGGCACACGATGTTGGGTTGGATACGCTCTTAGGTTGGTTTTGACTTCCGATTACGTAGGCTTATCGCCGTTACTTTATGTATTGAACCATGAGTGTATTTGTTGTGTTTTGGAAGGAAAGGGGTTGATATAGACTCTTATGTTGATTGAGATGGTTTGTATGATTCATTTTATGATTGAGCCGATTTATCTCAGTCTGGATATGGCTTATGGTATGGTGACTTGTATTTTCATTGACATTTGATTTCATTGAGTTATCATGCTTACTTATGAGCTGGTGTTTCATATTGGGTTCTAGACTGGAACCATATCTTGAGACTCATGGTGTCCATGTGCCATATCTGGAACCATATATATATATATATAAGACACATTTGACAGGGGGTGAGGATGTGGCCTATTTGTGAACTCGTGATCCGGGGTCTGTTCCGGAGCGAGTGGTACATGGACACCATGAGTCCCCCGCGGGTCATGACTATTGAGAGAACAAGGCCTTTAGCATGTGTGTACAATGGAGTTACTTATCACTTGTTGCATTGCATGTGATATCATCTTAATCCTATGATTTGATCGGTTTGGGTGTTGTTATGCCTATCTGTTTATCTTGTTGATTTTACGATTGTATGCATGAACTAATCTTAATCTGCCTACGATGTCTATCGGTACATAGTATTTGTACTGATACTACCTTGATGTACCCTTTTTGAGTGCAAATTACGTTTCAGGACCTTCTTCTAGACCTCATATCTAGCCCGAGGCTACTTTTGATCAGATCTTAAGGTGAGCTCCTATCCAGCCATGCCGCCCAAGAGATCTCTCTTATGTCTACTTTTACTTCTTAGACATTATCTTTATATTTCAGACATTTATGTATTCCTAAACAGTGTATTTGGTTAGAGTCATTGTATGGTGACTT
The DNA here is from genome assembly GCF_029784015.1 of Lycium ferocissimum. NCBI lineage: Eukaryota > Viridiplantae > Streptophyta > Magnoliopsida > Solanales > Solanaceae > Lycium > Lycium ferocissimum. The sequence goes on along the minus strand of NC_081343.1, from coordinate 47,977,877 downwards.
TCGGTTTGGGGTTGTATTATTTAGTATTCAACACTTACTATTTATGACATCGACTTATTATTATTAACTCTATTGTTATTTAAGCGGTTTGGATAATTGAATGATTAATCAGATAGTGGATGGTTCGCCTACCAGGGATTAGCGTGGGTGCCATCACGATGTATTTGGATCGTGACAGATGCAAACCAGTTTTAGAAATCATGACGAAACAAATTTTCTAACGCTTTTTGTGACTTCATATATGAATTTCGGGGTCTGATATGGTGAAAAAGAATTGGGTTTTTAACTGGGTTTTCTGTAACGTGGCTTAAGGTTGAAGACGACACTGGTCAATCTAAATTAACTAGATGATGAAAGCCAGTGCTAGCACGGGCCCAACACAAGAAATAGTACCACACTTTTCTTTTTAGTCTGTCTTAAAAAAAAATGATATATTTTTATGTTTAGAAATCATTTAACTTGAAACTTTCCCTTTTATCTTTAATGAAATGATTTAAATCCATACAAATATCTATGACTTGTTTTATGTCACATAAATTAGGACACAGAGAGTACCTTTTAGTAATATAATTATGGAATTTTTATCATAGAAAGTATTATAATTCAATTAACTGAAAATATCAATAAATTATTTTACTTAGTCCGCTTCTCCCATATATGACTTTCCTGGTTTGGTTCTCTAATTGAAAGATTTAAAATACACCTTCTCCTACCGAGTTTCATGCCATCATCTCTTTATACTCAACAACACTGAAAAGCGCTTTCATGTGTTAGCATTTGTTGTAGTCTTAAATTTTTAAGTATAGACCAACTTCATCATTTTAAGAAAATATATGTATGCGTTTTTTAATCGTTTATATTTCGTCTTCTTAATGTTATTCCTCATTATTTGTGTGAGACGTATGTGTCTAAACATATACCCAAAGGTATTTTTTGGTTTTATGACTTCTTTAGCGGTTTTTGTGTTCAATTTAAATCGTTATTTCTTTTTTCATGAATTTCTCTTCTTTAAATTTTCTCTAAGCGTACCTTTACCATTTTCTGAACTTATTATCATTATTTAAATGTCCTTTTTTTATTTTTTTTTGCAATTGTCTCTTACTTCTTCACGTGGACCCCACCTTAATTTTTTCTTTTTTTTTTTGCAATTGTCTCTTAATTGTTCACGTGGACCTCACCTTAATTTTTTTAATCTTTTATTTTTACTATTGTGGAAGAGTGGGCCCCACCTTATTTTTTAAAAATTTTAAACTATATTAGAAGAGTGGGTGGACGACGATCCAACCCAGTCTTTTAATATAGTAAGTATAGAATTAATTTAAAAGGATGTACTATTAGAAAGAGAGTATATTCAGATAAAATAATGAACCTCTCTATTTTGTATTGACTTGGTAAATGGGACAGACCATTTCATGCTTTTGGTATACGGTTGTCATCTTTCTTAAAATAAGAGAAAGATGCTGGTTGCATTAATTAATGGTCATATTGTGTCTGCTTATTTTAATTCCATGGTCTTTCAAGTTCCATGGTATTCATTGACCTAGAAAAGGCCTACGACAAAATGCCAAGAGAGGTCCTATGGAGATGCTTGGAGGCTAAAGGTGTACCTGTGGTGTACATTAGAGCGATAAAGGACATGTATGATGGAGCTAAGACCAGGGTAAGGACGGTAGGAGGAGACTCGAAGCACTTCTCTGTTCTGATGGGGTTGCATCAGGGATCAGCTCTTAGCCCATTTCTATTCGCCTTGGTGATGGATGAATTGACGCGACAAATACAAGGTGAGGTGCCTTGGTGTATGTTGTTCGCGGATGACATAGTCCTGATTGACGAGACTCGCAACGGAGTTAACGATAAGCTGGAGGGGAAATGAGACGACATTGGAGTCTAAAGGATTTAAATTGAGTAGGACCAAATGATGAATACTTGGAACGCGGGTTCGATGGCGTATCGCGTGGCAGTACCTAGGCCATTCAAAAGAAAGGAAGTTTCAAGTATCTTGGGGTCTATTATATGGGAGATGGGGATATCGACAACGATGTTTCACATTGTATTGGTGCGGGGTGGATGAAATGGAAGCCTCGCTCCGGAATGCTGTGTGATAAGAAAGTACCAAAACTTAAAGGCAAGTTCTACAAAGTGGTGGTTAGACCGACTTTATTGTACGAAGCGAGTGTTGGCCGGTGAAGAGATGTCACGTTCGAGAAGATGAAAGTCGCAAATGCGAATCTTGCGGTAGATGTGGAGGCACGCTCAAGGGATAGAATTAGGAATGAAGATATCCGAGACAAGGTGGGAGTGGCGTCGGTGGAGGACGAGATGCGGGAAGCGAGGCGAGATGGTTTGGGCATGTGAAGAGGGAGGAGAGACACGGATGCTCCGGTGCGGAGGTGTGAGAGGTTGGCTATGGACGGTTTCGGGGAGAGGTAAAGGGAGGTCGAAGAAGTATTGGGGAGAGGTGATTAGACGATATGGCACGGTTTCGGCCCTCACCGAGGACATGACCTTAGATAGGAGGCCGTGGAGGGACTCGGATTAGGATGAAGGCTAGGTGGCTTATCCTTTCACCATAGGAGTTGTAGTTTTGCTCATTTGTTTATTGCCATTTGATTTACATTTGTATTGCTTATATTTGTTGGGGGTCGAGTACTTTGTTTATCTTATTTATCTATAGTAGTTAATGCTCCTTTCTTTCGGATCGTTCTTCCATGACTTTCTCGCTGTTATTCCTTGTTTTCATATTGTTTTCGGTATGCTTGGCCCTATCTGACCTTTTGTCTTGTTTTCCTCTCTTTTCCTCTCTTGAGCCGAGGGTCTTTCGGAAACAACCGCCCTACCTTTCAAGGTAGGGGTTAGGTCTGCGTACACTCTACCCCTCTCTCCACTTACGCGGGATTATACTCTGCTTGTTGTTGTTGTTGGTCTTTCAAGTTTCAATATGAATTGTAACGAATTCCAAAAGTTTAGTTTGAATGTTTTTGTGCTAAAATTATTGTATTCAATGTATGTATATTTTTTGTTACCTTTAAATATATATATTTGGGAAAAATGTTTAAGCACAAGAGACTTTGTTTTATTGCATAAAGTATTTAGCAATAAATTCTTAATAAACTTTGGATTTAATGTCTAGTGATTCGTATAATTTTATTTAGTTAAGATTTAGCCGCAACAATCTTGATTAAATGAAATTATATATTATGTATAGGATTACATAAGGAAATTATAGACATTAAATAAGGACTAATGTCTATGTGATCTATAATTTTATTTAATTGAAGATTAGCCACATCATCTTTAATTGAATAAAATCTCTAAAGTTAAGGATCACATGAAGAAATTTTAGACATTAGAATTGTGATTAATTATGCACGATATAATAGCTAAAGAAACTTTATTATTGGGCTGCATAATTATTAGGATAAAATGTTAAATACTTTTCATAATTGCCCACAGGAATTATGAATGAGAGTTTTATCATAAAGATAGAATATCTTGCTAGTAAATTGATAATTCTATCGTAAAGAAATAATCTAATTGGATTAAAAATTTAGGCCGCATGCAATTTTTATGTCAGTAGATTCAATTTATGTTATTTGCCTCAAATTTATTAAGCATGTATATTTTTTGCAGTTATATATGCAACCTGCAAATTTCTTTGATATTTGTAAGATTCCCGAACTGAATGGTAAGAATTATAAGATCTGGAAGGAGAGAATTCTTCTTCATTTAGTGTGTATTGACATTGATTATGCTATCAGGAAAGACGAACCACCTATTAATGAAATTAGCAATCAAGCTGAGATTGCTCTTCATGACCAATGGGAGCGCTTGAACCGTTTGAGTGTTATGTTCATTAACACTAAAATATCTATTGGTATTCGTGGTTCTGTCGAACAGTATAACAATGTCAAGGCATTACTGAAGGTTATTGATGAACAGTTTGAGACTTCAGATAAGGCACTTACCAGCACCTTGATTATGAAATTCTCATAAATGAGGCTCACTAGTGTGAGAGGTGTGCGTGAGCACATAATGAAAATGCGAGACTTAGCTGCTCAGCTAAAGACTCTTGAGGTTGAACTGTCAGAAACTTTCCTTGTGCACTATATTTTGCACTCTCTTCCTTTATAGTACGACGCCTTTAAGATCTCCAATAACACACATAAAGATAAATGGTCTATTAATGAACTTATGACCATGTGTGTTCAAGAAGAGGGTCGATTGCTGATGAAAACAGGAGAAAGTGCATTCATGGCTACCCAAGGAAAGAAGACCTATCAAGCCAATAAGAAGTGGAAAGGAAAAGTACCACTTGAACCTGAACCTAATATCAAGAAAGAATTCAAATGTCGTTTCTGTAGAAAGAAGGGGCATATAAAGAAGGATTGTATCAAGTATTAGAAATGGCTTGAGAAGAAAGGTACTTCAATCTCTCTTGTATGTTATGAAGCTAATATGACTAATGTTAATCATAACACGTGGTGGATTAATTCTGCTTCTACAATCCATATTGTGAATTCATTGTAGGGATTAAAAAACAAGGCGGAAGCCGAAATGGGAGGCGACAAGATCTATTCTGGAAACAAGATGCAGTCGGGTGTGGAAGCTATTGGGACATGCACTTTAGTCCTTAGTAGTGGTTTCATTTTAGAGTTAGAAAAGACCTTTTATGTTCCTAACTTTTCTAGGAAATTAATTTCAGTTTCAAGACTTGTGCCATTGGGATATTCTTTCTTTCTAAAAGGTTATTCCAATCTATTTTATAAATCTAAACTTGTTGGAAATGGTACATTGTTTGATGGTATTTTCTCTCTTAATTTACAAAATGATTTTCATCACCCGGCAAGGGGCCATGACGGGTACCCGGAGCTGACTACCGAGCACCACTCATTAGACTATTCATCATACTCAACCTGAACATATATAAGCCCCAAAGCTATACATAGATATATGTAAGCCCTTACGGTTACAAAAATGATATACAAAAATGTACACTGACATCATCATGGGACACAATTTACCCACACGTACATATCTACTAGCCTCTACTAGAGTACTAGACATAAGGACGAGAAAGGACCCCGTCGTGCCCAAAATATATATACACAAAAGAATATGATCATAAGTAGCACCTCTGGAATAATGAAGTGCTCTTGTAAGTCCGCTGATAAGCTCCTACGGATCTGCACCGTCTCCCTGTCTACCTGTGGGCATGAACATAGCTTCCAAAAAGAAAGGACGTCAGTACGAGCATTGTACTGAGTATGTAAGGCATGAATAATACTGGCATAATAGAGAAATCATGAAGCATGAGATGAATATATAACCTGATTAACCCTTAAAAGTAAACACGTGTTATACATCTCACATATCTAAATATATTACATGTACCATCGTCGTTAACCCGCGTCCGGGTAACCATCATACGCCGCCCACTAGTGGTGTCATGTCTGGCCCTCTAGGCACGGTGTAATCATAAGCATCCCGCCTTTGCGGTGTCATGCCCAGCCATTTAAGCGCGATGTAATCTCAAGCCGCTCGCCTTCGCGGTGTCATGTCCGGCCATCTAGGCACGGTGGAATCGTTTCATCATACACTCATCATAAACTTATCATAAAGCGTGCATTAGAACTCAAAGATAATCTATAACTATATCGGGGTGACGTAAGGTCGAGAAACCCCCCTTCCTCCCCCCCCCCCCGATTCCGTTATGGAGTAATCATGATCATCATACCTCATCTTGAAGGAACTAACATTATAAGGTGAGTTTAGCAATAATGAATAACATCAAGAATCGTATAAGGATCATTAGCTTTGTCGAGGTATCATATCGTAACATAGCATAAGCTTTATCTCATAAAAAGCTCTTCATAAACATTGACTCATATTTTTCCGGAATGTAAGAAGGTCATGGAAGATAAAGGGAGTCATGTCATGAGAATCATGCCTTAGAAAAGAAGGGACTAGCCTTACATACCTTTTCATTTAGCTACTTTATCACTTGAACGTTTCCCTCCAATATTCACGTTTCTACCTTCAAGAGAGTTCGTACTAATATTAGATAATCGATAACATGAGCATGCTTGAACTAAAGCTAGAGAAAATTGGGTAGCATCTCCTTTGTTTATACAACTTTCTCCATATCACATATCAACTCCCAAACGTCAATAACAATATTCATAATATCATACTCAACAATCTTTATCAACCATACATTATTCAATTCTCCTACTTCTATTTCAAGGGTATCCATAACCATGGTCATAATACAACATTACCTTCATCCTCATATAATGTTTCTTCCATAATCTTAATATCATTTATAACATAACTATACTCGTAACATATAAAAAATCATGATTCATATTAAGCTACTATTAAAAAATGTCACTATTCTCATATTTGTAACCCATTTTATATTTCCTTCTATAATTTAACCTCTCAATACTCTAAATAACATGAAGTGATCATAAAACTTACCTTTAATAGTATGAGAATGTCCTTTGGATGACAATACTTCACTTGAGAAAAACCCTAGCTTCAATCTAAAGAGGTTTCTTGTCTTGCATAAACCCTAGTGAGCTTCTTACACTCGATTCACTTGGTTTGATGAAGTTGATCTTTGATTCACCTTGGATTCTTGAAAATAAATGGTGTGGAAAGTTCTAGAGGTGTGGAGAGTGTTAGAGAGAAAATGGGGAAATGAATTAAATGAACTTAGGGTCCCCTTTTTAAAACTTAAAATCTGTCCCGACCAAGTTATACGGACACACATACGGTCCGTATAACTTATACGGTCCGTACGTGTGACCGTATAATATTTCCAGTGATGACCCCTTTGATAGGCAGCTTATACGGGCCGTATCTTTTATACGGTCCGTATAAAGGACCGTACAATCCACAATTCCCCGAAACTTGTCCTCGTCGACCCGTTTTGCCTCCAATCCTTATGGAACCTTCTTAATACTTGTTTAACACTTCATTAAAAATCTAAGGGGCGTTATAACTCTTCTTTAAGACATCATTTAAATCAATCATTAACTCGGTACTTTGCAACCCTTTTCAAAACGCGACTTATACGTTACATTTTCAACTAACTTTCTTCCCTTACCTCGAATGTCTTTGAAATCTCAATTAGATTCTTTAAGTAGCCTTTATTACTTGTAGAAATATCGTATACTTCTCACCCGACATTAGTCTAACTATCATACGACGGCATAAAAATTTTTCGAGGTGTAACAATGATTTCACTCATAATGTTATGCATGTCCAAGCTGGTACTAAATGATGTGTTATGAATGAGGATTCCTCTATTTTATGGCATCGGAGATTAGGACATATCTCCATAGATAGAATTGAGAGATTAGCAAATGATGGAGTACTTAGTACTTTAGATTTTACTGATTTTGATACTTGTGTGGACTGCATTAAAGGGAAGCAGACTAACAAGTCTAAGAAAGGTACCAAGAGGAGTTCAACCATAATAGAAATCATATATTCAGTATGTTGTCCAGACATAGACGCATATGGTCAGAAATACTTTATCACCTTTATAGATGATTACTCACGATACACCTATCTCTACATGCTTCATTATAAAATCGAAGCATTAGAAGCCTTTAAAGTTTTCAAAGCTGAAGTACAAAAACAATGCGGAAAGCAAATTAAGATTATGAGAAATGATAAAGGTGGTGAGTACTATGGTAGATACACTGAGGATGGACAAGCACAAGGTCCATTTGCGAAGTTTCTTCAAGAAAATGGGATTGTTCCCCAATACACTATGCCTGGTTCTCCAGATCAAAATGGTGTAACAGAAAGAAGAAATCGAACATTATTGAACATGATGCGTAGTATGCTAAGTAGCTCTAAGCTAACTAAGTCCATGTGGATTGAAGCTCTTAAGACGACAGTGTATATATTAAATCGGGTTCTAACTAATGTTGTCCTAAAGACACCTTTGAGTTGTTCAAAGGTTGGAAATCGAGTTTAACACATATACGTGTATTGGGATGCCCGTCTTAAGTTAGAATCTACAACCCACAAGAAAAGAAACTGGATCCTAGGACCATTAGTGGGTATTTCATTGGATATGCCGAAAGGTCTAAGAGAATACATACTCTATTGTCCATCTAATAGCACTAGGATTGTAGAATCAAGAAATGTAAAATTTATTGAGAATGACTTAATTAGTGGGACCGATCAATTTCAGAATACAGCTTCTGTTAGAGATCAACCATCTACTTCAAGAGAAAGATTGGTTATGATTGGTTATCGTTCATAAATACTTCAAGAGAAATATTGGTTATCGTTCATAACACCCCTCAAGTACTATCGGGTGTTGAGCAATCAATCAATATGGTTTCATAAGCTGCTAAAAATATTCCAGTAGATCAAGTTGTTCAAGAAATTCCAGAAATTATTGAACAACAAGTTGAACAACATGATCCTCAGGAAAATGTTGACACAACATTAAAGAGATCTACTAGAGAAAGAAAATCAGCAATTCCTAGTAACTATGTTGTGTATCTGCAAGAATTTGACATTGCAGTCGAAAATGATCCTGAGTGTTTTTTCACAAGCCATGAGCTGTGAAGAGTCAGAATTATGTTACAATGCCATGAAAGAAGAGATAAATTTCATGAAAAGTAATGAAGTCTGAGATCTTGTCGAGTTGCCTAATAGTGTAAAGGCCATTGGATGTAAATAGGTCTTTAAAACTAAAAGGGACTCATCAGGAAACATAGAAAAATATAAACCAATACTCTTTACTAAAGGATTCACTCAAAGGGAAGGAATTGACTACACAAAGACTTTTTATCCTGTGTCTGAAAAGGATTCGTTGCGCATCATATTTGCATTAGTAGCCCATTTTGACTTAGAATTGCAACAGATGGATGTGAAATCTGCATTTCTCAATGGTGATCTAGAGGAAGATATGAAACAACCTGAAGGATTCTCCTCTAGTAATGGTGAGCAGTTGGTATGCAAGCTAAAGAAATCCATATATAGAATAAAGCAAGCCTCCCGTCAATGGTACTTGAAATTTCATAATGTTATCTCTTCATTTGACTTTGTTGAGAACATTATGGATCAATGTATATACCTGAAGGTCAGTGGGAGTAAAATATGTTTCTTAGTTCTATATGTAGATGATATCTTACTTGCATCCAGTGATAAGGGGATGCTACATGAAGTGAAACAATTTCTCTCTAAGAATTTTGATATGAAAGACATGGGTGATGCATCTTATGTCATTGGCATTAAGATTCATCGAGATAGAGACCAAGATATCTTAAGTCTATCTCAAGAAGCCTATATCAATAAAATTTTAGAGAGGTTTTGGATAAAAGATTGTTTACCAAGTGTATCTCCCATTGTGAAGGGTGACAGGTTCAATTTGAATTAGTGCCTGAAGAACAATCTTGAAAGGGAACAAATGAAAGATATTCTATACGCTTCTGTTGTTGGAAGCTTGATGTATGCACATGTTTGTACAAGACATGATATTTTATTTGTTGTTGGAATGTTGGGAAGATATCAGAGTAATCCAGGTCTTGACCACAGGAGAGCTGCAAAGAAAGTCTTAAGATACCTTCAAGGGACAAAAGACTACGTGCTTATGTACAAACGATCAGATGATTTGGAAGTCATTGGCTACTCTGATTCAGACTATGCTGGCTATGTTGATACACGCAAATCAACTTTAGGATACATTTTTATGTTAGCCGGCGGAGCTATATCTTGGAGGAGTGCCAAACAGACTCTGATTACAACTTCCACTATGGAGGCTGAGTTCGTTTCTTGTTTTGAGGCTACCTCACAAGGTGTATGGTTGAAGAGTTTCATTTCTGGGCTTAGAATTGTCAACTCTATCTCTAAGCCATTAAGATTATAGTGTAACAATTCAGCCGCTATCTTTATGCCTAAGAATAACAAAAGTTCTAGCCAAAGCAAGCATATCGACATCAAATATGTAGCCCTAAGAGAACGTGTTAAAGATAAGAAAGTGATCATTCAACATGTTAGCACTGAACTGATGTTTGCTGATCTTTTAACTAAAGGCATGGCACCACAAAAATTTAGGGATCATGTGGTCACAATTGGATTTAGTTCCACTCTGTAAAATTTCGTTGTAACAACGGATGTTTATGAAACTATTTTATATGATATTTCTCGTGTTTATTATTGTGTGCACATTCAGTTTTACTTTCAGAAATATCGCTAAAGTATGGACCTAGAATAAACATTGGGTTTATTCATTAAGTAATATGGGCTAACGTTTGGAGGCATAATACATAGTGATACATGGAAGATACTACTCGCTCTTAGAGGAACTATCACCATGATTCATGTATTATGATTTCTTTTAAAGTATATTTGGGGTTCGTGTATTGGGACCGAGTGGGAGAATGTTAGTTCACGTTCAGAAATGAACGTGTGAAAAAATGGTCCTTCATTTTTGGACCAGTTGAAAATCCCATTATTTGAAACTACCCAAGAAAACTGATGCCCTAAAAACTGCTCTATTAAATGTTCTTGATGGTAGACACAATATAAAAGACATAGACTCACCGGATTGGAAAACCGGCGCCGACGACGATATTGACGTCAACCACGACTCTGTAACAATGGTAGGAGGTACACTATCTATTATTCCGCTGCGCTTTTGCTCTGTAGATGATTTACATGCGCAAATAACTTACAATATAAAGTAGAATTTAAAATGTCAACAAGGATTTCGGCAAATCTTAGTTCACAATCTGGTAATGGTGATTTTCCAAGATATACCACACAAGTTGAGTGACTTTATTGATATAAAACAAGACAAAGTGACTTTACTTCATAATTTCCTTAACTTGAGTTACAGTCATTTGAGAAATTTACTCGAACAGAAAAGATATATTTTCTCAGTGAAAGAGAAACCATAATATACAAGAAGTGGAACCTTTTTCCAAAGGTGGACTCCATCAAAAAATAATAATAGTAATAATAATAATAATAATAATAATAATTAAAAAGGAATACGTGAGGTTTGAAGGTCAATTACCGAGATGGGGTACGTAATTGGGCTGGTTTGCTACCAACAAGGACATTTTTGTCCCATTTCTGATAGTTGGGTGGAATTTTTGGACCAAAAGTCAAAGCAGACAATTTTATTCTATTTCCAACGGTTCAGATTCATTTTTCACCTTTTTCCCTTTTTCTGTAAATAAATATGAAGAAATTATTGGTCTTATATTATGATACTTTCAGACCATATATGGAAATGCAATTGCACTGTGAAGAATTTTCTAAGCAGGGTTGTTAAAAGTGGGAAACATTCCACCAGAAGTATTTATTGACTCAAGATGATTAAAATAACTGATGCATCTGTTTAACTACCTAATTCTAACACTATACGAAGTACATCACTAATTTGATAAGTGTTAAATTTTTTGTTGACATAGTATCATACTTTTCATTGAATTTGGTCGCATGAGGTAGTCGGATTGGTTGAATCTGAAGAAAAAAGAAAGGAAGTCTCCCCTCCATTTCAGATTGACTATTGTCACTTTTTATACCGGTTAAAGTGCTAGGTAAAATAATAGTAATATATATTTTAAAATTTTAGAAAAAGATTCAGGTTGAAATGCGAATATTTTACTATTTTTGAAAAGATTCACATTTATGGTTCAAAATAGTAAGTAACACTTTTTAGCTTGTCCTTTTGTAATAAACAGTATTCTCACAATATCGTTCGACTCAAATGCTCATAATCCACTGAATCTAAATTAAAGATCCACCACGAGAATGTGTAATGCTAGATCCTGGTCTACCACTTTGCCAAAAAAAAAAATAGAGACATATATGTGTTGGGTGACAACTCGTGATGTGATTTCTAGTGATATTTGTAAAAATTATTGTGCTTTAGCAACAGAAAAAAATTGAATGCTTGTAACTTGTATATGCATATTTTCCACCATTCAAGTGTTCTTTTTTTACTTTCAAAACTTTAATCAAAATATTAATTAAATCTACTTTATTATTAAAGCTTTATACTTATTAAAATGACTAGTTGGCCCGGGCCCAACTACTGTAAAGTTGCTTTTCTCCTATGGGATTTGGTTCGAGCAATTAGAACTAAAGTATTTATAAATGATCGTAATGGACTAATGATAATTTACTTAAGTGCTTTTGAATTTTATATTATCAGTAAAAAATTTATATGATGGTGGGCTTTAGAAATAGCTGGTCAACTAACAAGGATGATGATCACGAGATGATGACTAAATAGTGATAGCCGGTGGTGATGGTTGTATGCAAATTCTTTTTATACACACAGCTCGAATTCGAAACCTTTATTGAGGGTGAAGTGATCAAATTCATCTAGTTACAATCTTTAATGGTAATTTCTCATTAACCTGCACTAATAGTAAAGCGAAATGACCTATTATGTTATTTGGATTGCAATCACTAAGTTAGATTATGCAAATTAATAAGCTATGATGTTTGATTCATTATGTCTTTGATTTTTCGTGAATATCAAAATGTCTTTTTGCTATTACTGTTTAGTCTATTTTTAATTTAGGAGAGATTTGATTAAATTAATCATTAGTAATTATTAAAGCACTATTTGGATTAAGAAATTTAAACACAATTTAAGTTTCATTAGGAAATATTCATTTTAAACAAACGAAAAAAAACTAAGAACGTCAAAAGAAATTCATGTGTTTGAGATAATTGAAAAAATTTCAATTAATTTTTAAAAATAATAATCACAATACAAATTATAAAACAAAAAATGTACATCTTGGTTTGGTGAAAAATGTAGATGGCTGGAAATCCGTGAATAGAAATGGGATGGGGTCCACGTGGATGTGTCTCTCTCACTTCAACTAGTTATGTGAGGCCGTCTTAGCCTACGCCCAAACTGAATATAAAAGCAGATATTTTAACTAAAGAAATATAATTTGTGTTAGTACAAGTGTACAACAACAACAACCATATATCCCATTGTAGTCCCACAAGTGGGTAGTTATATAAAAGCAAAATTTTCATTCCACTTCTTTAATATTTTAACTTCCATTTTGATGAAATTATTTAATTCAAATCAAATTTGGAACCGAATTTGACATTATAACTTATGTATCCTAATTTTACGGGTTATTTAGTTCTAAATAAATAATCTATACATAGTTAATGAACTTTTAAGACAAATACATAATTTAACTTATGTAAATGAGATGGAGTCACTCCTTTCTTAATTAGGGATTAGGGGTTCGAACATGGATATGGAAAAAAATCTTTGGGAAGCGCTCCCCCGAATAGGCGCGATGCAATGCGAATTATCCGGATTAATTGGCCAAATGCGATATCGAGCACCAATCGAAAAAAATCAAAAGAACGTGAAAAATGAGGTAGGAGGTTCGATAGCTTTTGAAAAGTAGACTTTAAAAACAAAAACAAAAAAATTGACATAAATAAATAAGATTTGGACCTAAAAGTAATTAATTAAAAAGTTTTAAAAAATTTGTGAATTATTGTAAGGACTACAAAAGTCCCTTGCCGATAGCTTTTGAAAAGTAGACTTTAAAAACAAAAAACAAAAAAATTGACTTAAATAAATAAAATTAGGACATAAAAGTAATTAATGAAAAAGTTTTTAAAAATTTGGGAAATTATTGTGAGGACTACAAAAGTAGGAGGTTCGATAGCTTTTGAAAAGTAGACTTTAAAAACAAAAACAAAAAAATTGACATAAATAAATAAGATTAGGACCTAAAAGTAATTAATTAAAAAGTTTTAAAAAAAAATTTAAAATTATTGTAAGGACTACAAAAGTCAGAAATTCGATAAACTTTTGAAAAGTAGACTTTAAAAACAAAAAAAACAAAAAATTGACTTAAATAAATAAAATTAGGACATAAAAGTAATTAATGAAAAAGTTTTTAAAAATTTGGGAAATTATTGTGAGGACTACAAAAGTCCTCACATTCCCTCTTATATATAATAGTAATATTGTTTACTTTATGAATAGAAATTGTCCTAAAACTTTCAAATATTTACGAAAAGCACATCCAGGCAACAATGCAATAAGACCATAAAGTAGGGGCAATAAAGAAACATAAAAAAGTATGGTGATGCATTGTGATGCAAGCGAAGGGTAATTTTGTCAAGACACAGAAAACTTATACAGCAGCTGCAGTGAATTGTTTTTCAGGCCAATCAACTTATTTCGTTTTATCTGAAATGACCAAAAAGCCCTCAAAATCCTAAGCAGCCATGTTGAGCTGCTGCTCGCGTATCCACATGTATACGACAGTACAAGTTGCGACACAATTTAATTTGTATTTGAAAAGTTAAATGCATACTAAAACTAATATATATATATATATATTAGAGGCATGTGTCTGGAGGTGGTATCTCGTCCACCTCCTACTCATGTAAAAAAAAAAAAAAAAATTTAAAGTTGGTCCACCTCCTACTCATATAAAAATAAAAAATAAAAAATAAGGTGGGGATCCACATGTGTTCTGTGGGTGAAAAAAATATTTATCCGAAATGACTCATATTTTTTGTATTACCCAAAATGACCCTTTTATACATTACTATACACTTTTATATAAGATCGACACATTATTTACAGTAAGTGTATAATATTGATATCGTGTGTATAAACACTATTGTAAAAAAAGTTGGCTATACAGATGTAAATTAAAAATATAACTACGAGGATGTAATATTTTATGTTGGATTGTATATTATTGAAATTATTCCTAAAATTAATTGCTAAAGGTAAAAATTAAATACCAGCCCATTTGAAGGACAATTCGTGCAATTTCTTTATTTTTTAAGTTTTTAATTTGTAATAGACGAATTCCCTTTTTTAAAACTAAATTCAATAGTGAGCTATAATGAAGAAAATTGTATTACACCCTATCCAACATCTCAATCATGTTAATGAGAAGAATCACCTCACTAATTTACCAATTTCAAATATTTGCTTATCAAATTTTATTCTAAGGTCAATTTTTTATGTCAATTTGATCAACTTCTAGAGCAAATGAGGAATCAATTTACTTTTATATGACTTAATAAATGTTTCATTAAAAACAAAATATCCTACAAACCTAATACCTTATAAACGGTACAACATATTTATTTTGAAAGATGAAATTTTTTCTTTCAACAATTTGTGAAAAATATAATGAATTAGGCCCATAATAGTAATATGAAAAATTGAAATGATTAGTCGTGTGCTTCAATATTTTCACAATGATAGGATCCAAATATTTTATTAGGATAAAGTTTTTAATTTGTAATAGACAAATTCCCTAATAGTTTAAAAGATAGGAGACAATTGCCAGCAAAAAAAAAAGGACATTTAAATAATGAAAATAAGTTCAGAAAATGATAAAGGTACGCTTAGAGAAAATTCAAAGAAGAGAAATTCAGGAAAAAAGAAATAACGATTTAAATTGAACACAAAAACAACTAAAGAAGTCATAAAACCAAAAGATTTAAAACTTATACCTTTGGGTAAGGATAAAAATGCACTAATTTTAGACACACGTACGTGTCTCACGCAAATAATGAGGAATAATATCAAGAAGACGAAATATAAACGGTCAAAAAACGTATACACATATTTTCTTAAAATGATAAAGTTGGTCTATACTTAAAAATTTAAGGCTACAACAGATGCTAACACATGAAAGCGCTTTTCAGTTTTGTTGAGTAGAAAGAGATTAACAAGTATAAGTACACGGAGGAAATAAATGCATCGGAGAATTAAAATTGAAGTGCATACGTGTATACATGAGAAAAGATAAATATTCAGTACTGTGACATATGTCCACGTGAGATAAAAAAATAGTTGGTTATGAAATGAAAGATCTTTGAAACTTGTGGTCTAAAACAAGTCATAGATATTTGTGTGGATTTAAGTCATGTCATTAAAGGTAAAAGGGGAAGTTTCAAGTTAAATGATTGCTAAACATAAAAATATATCATTTTTTTAGGCAGACGATAAAAAAAAGTGTGGTACTATTTTTTGTGTTGGGCACGGGCTTTCATCATCTAGTACTAAAACTAAAACCATAAAAGTATGGAGTACTAACCACCAAAAAATGTGGTGCGGTGTATGAGACTGCTCTTCCCTTAATCAGAGGTCTCAAATTCGATCTTTGGGTATGAAAAAATCATTGGTAGGGAGCATTTCTCCCGAATGGACCCTACGGAGCGCGAATCCAGATTAATCACAATGTGGATATCGGACACCAAATGGAAAAATAATAATTATGGAAGTACTTTATCAAACAAAAAAAGTCCAATTAACTTTACTTTTCATTCCATTTCTTCTTTCTCCACTTTAAATGATCACTAACTCCAATATATTAATGTTTATTCTTCAGTGCCACATCCCACATCATTTCATTGTTTTTTTTTAACTATAATGTTAGGACTTACCAGTTTTGTTTAATAGTATCAAATTGACTTAATTTGCTTATTTTCTATGCTTTTGAAAATTAGTCCTAGACAACTACTTCAGTGATCGACTACCGATCGAATCGTGAGACTTACCGGTTTGTCTATCACTCTAGCAGACTAAGTTGACCGATTTATTTACGAGTAAAAACTCTTTCTACTCCTAGAGTTAAATAATATTCACAGTATTAAATCTCTAAAAAATGACAGGCATAACATATTTAAGTTGTTTGCATTGATAGTGTAAACAATATTTATGCAATCAGATCATTTATAAGATAAAAAATTATGATAGATAATTATTACTCCTTCCAGATCAAAAAGAGTGTCCACTTAGTCATTTGCACACCCCTTAAGAAAATACTAACTCCTAGAAAAAATAGGTAATTTGACTAAACTACCCCTAATTAAATAGGTATTGAGATTTGATCACATAGCACTTAATAGGGGCAAATCTGAAAAAATAAGGTTAATTCTTTCTTGATTTGATAAGTGGATACTCTTTTTGATCCAAGAAAAAAAGGCTAAGTGGACATTCTTTTTGATCCGGATGAAGTAGTTGTTAACCTGATAAAAAATAGTGACATTTGAAACTATCTTGATATTGTAAAACAACGGTTTGCGCATGGTGTGCCAACATTTGAAAAATTGAACAAATGAATAATTTACTACAATGACAAGTAGTATCATTTCTTATATTTATACATATTTACTTAATAAAATCGACAAGGTGACGTCGTGACGCCGATCAGAATAACGTATATCCGTTTAATATATATCCGTTTAATGTATATAACTTAAATCCTACCAATAATTGCCCATAATAAGTGATATATATCAGCTACCTACAAAGTCAGACAATATTGAATTACTTGTTACAACTTGATAAAATTACACGACATTGACAATGCATACATAATAACGTGGATTCTTATTTATTTAGTTATTTCTGTTACTATTTATCAGTTCGACACTCTTCTATATAATAACACACATCCACAACAGTTAGCTGCCTAACACGTCTAATTAAGTTCTTAGCAGAACAAGGTAAAACTTAGCATCCATCAATGGATGCTTTTGATCTCTCCACTATTGTCTTAGTTGTTTCCTCTCTCATCCTTACTGCTATTCTCTACCAAAATTATCCTTCTAAAAATACCAAACTTCCCCCAGGTAGTTTCGGATGGCCCGTAATAGGCGAAACCGTAGAGTTCTTGTTTAGAAACCCTGAAAAATTTGTTAGTGATAGAATGAAGAAATACTCTCCTGATATCTTCAAAACTAAAATAATGGGAGAGAAAACAGTTGTAATTTGTGGCCCTAACGGCCACAAATTTCTCTTCTCGAACGAAGAGAAGCTCTTTACTCCATTTCGTACTTATTCTATGCAGAGAATCTTTCGTTCTTACCAATCAAAACATTCTCCTCGTCCTTCTTCTCAATCCACTGGGGTTATTCGCCAGCCTGGGTTTTTAAAACCCGAGGCGCTAGGCCGTTACTTGGGAAAAATGGATTTTATAACAAAAGAGCTTTTGCAATTTCACTGGGAAGGCAAAAGTGAGATTAAAACCTATCCTTTTGCTAAAATTTTGACATTAACACTAGCTTGTCGTTTCTTTCTTGGGAGTTCGGAGAGGATAGTGAAGCTCGTAAATTATTTCGATGATATTACATTAGGGTTACACACGATGATTTTGAAAGTTCCGGGGACAGCTTTTTATCGGGCGAATAAGGCGGCGATAGCCATTAGAAGGGAGCTTATAGGTGTGATAAAGGAGAAGAAAGAGGATATGGCTAATGGAGTGAAAATGCAAGACATATTGTGTCATATGATAGTTGTTAAGGATAGTGATGGAAAGTTGATGGGTGAGAATGAAATTGCTGATAAAATTATGGGGCTTTTAGTTGCGGGCTATAGCACTGTTGCAACAACCATAACATTCCTCATGAAATATGTTGGAGAGAGATCTGATATCTATGAAAAGATCCTCACCGGTACATGCTACTTCACTCCTTGTTTCTTCTTCTATCATTTCATCATTTTACCCTAAGATTGCTTTCCTTGTTTTTTTTTTTTTTTTTTTTTTTTTTTTCAGATTACTAAGTCTACTTGTAGTTTAAGTCTCGTATTTAACATCTATCAGATTTCCATTAAACATTTTCATATATATTGCTAGATTAATTGTGACTTAAGGCCTCATTTGTTTTCATTAAGATTAAGATGTACAATCTGAATGAACATCTGAATGATTAAGATGTTTTCTCCAGATACAACACTAAATGATTAAGATTGTTTGTTTTTCAACATCTGAATATACATAATCTTTATTTAAACAAAATAGATATACAATTTAATAAAAAAGTAACTAAATATTAGAAAATAAATATAAATTTAATAAAGTATAATAATTATTATGAAACATGTGTCCGCTGGTTATCTTTGTAGTGGTGGTGGTGGTGATGGTTGCTAGTGGCTAGTAATGGTGGAGGTGATATTTGCGATGGTGGAGGTGCTTGGTGTTGTAGTGATTGGCGCGATGGTGGCTGGTAGTGGTGGTGGTTGTGATGGTGGAGTTGGTTGATGTTAGTAATTGGTGGTGTTAGTTGTGGTGGCTGAAGAATGTGTAGTGGTTGACGGTGGTGTTGGTGGTAGTTGGCAGCGATGCTAGTTATGATGGTAGAGGTGGTTGATAGTAAAAGGAGGCCTGCAGCGTTGATGGTAGTGGTTGATATTGGTAGCGAGGATGGAGGTGGGTGGTGGTGTGTGGGGTGGTAGGCGGAGAGTGGTCGGTTGGTGGGGGTGGCGGGGTTGGGTTGGGTTGGGAAGGGGTGGTGGTGGTTGACAGTGGTGGTTAGTTGTGGTGGGGGTGGAGAGTGGGTTGGGGTGAGGGTGGATGGGTGGTGGGGCGCGGTGGTTGGGAGGGTAGGGGTGGTGGTAGGGATGGGGGCGGTCAGGTAGGGTGGTGGCGGTGGTTGTGATGACAAATGTGGTTAGTGGTGGTGGGGGTGTGGGGGTGGTGGTTGTGGACAAAGTAGTGGTAAAAATTATTCGTAAAAAAGTATCTCTTAACGATATTAAGACTCTATTGAAGATCTTAATGATTAAGACCTATTTAGACCAAATAAGTGGTTAGATCTTAATGTAAACAAATGCACTTAATGACCTAAGGTCTGCTTTCAGATTCGGACTTTCATTAAGTGCAAACAAATGAGGCCTTAGTACTTTTTACCATTGCATAAAATGAGGGTCCATTATACGGGGAGGATGTAGCCTTTTGCCGACGAGTTCATTTGAATCCATAACCGTCCTCATGGAGTAAATATATGAGCAAAAATTAATCAAAATTTCAACAAATATTAGATCCGAACTCATAATTATAACAACTTAATGAGTTCAATACTAAGAATTTTAAAGTTAAACTAAGTTAATTTAAATCCTGAATATGCCCCCTATTATATACATAATGGAATGCTTAATTATCTTGTAAATACAGAGCAAAAGGAGATTGCTGTGGCTAAGAAGGCAGGAGAATTGTTAGAATGGGAGGACATGCAGAAAATGAAGTACTCATGGAATGTCGTATGTGAAACGATGAGGCTTACTCCACCACTTCAAGGGACTTTTAGAGAAGTGCTCAGAGACTTCACCTATGCTGGTTACACCATCCCCAAGGGTTGGAAGGTAGTTTAATTGATCTTATATCTCATTATTTGATAGAAGTACTTATTTTTGGTTTAATCATCACACTTTCTCCCAAATAATTCGGATTCATACTCCACCAAGAACTTTTTTATATGACACGAATGTGAGACATATATATGATTGAAAGTAGAGAAATCCCAACCATTTCCGCCAAACCCCTTGGTGATAAAGGAAAATATAGAAATTTGATAGAATACTTGTAAGTTATAACCATGCATTTGGACAACATTTGGTTGAAGTTAAGAGAGGGAGGGGGAGAGAGAGAGAGAGAGTTTGAAGTTTCTAGCTAAAAAGAGCATTTGGAAATTTACTTGGGTTTGAATACAAGTTTTATTTGAAACACATAAATTGAAGATTTATGAGAAAAAAATGTTATTTCACTCGAAATACTCCTAGAATAAATTTTTCAATGTTTAACCAATATTTCAAATGCCAACGTTCATTATTTGCAAATATTAAGAATCGAATCGAAAAATTTGAAGAGAGGCGGATCTTAGCGTTGGCTAGCTAGATAGTGTTTGCAAATACTTAAATATTATTTTATTGCCAAGTAGGCTTAATTGATTGCTCAATTACCCGTTTAGTATTCTTATCGACCAAACTAATTGATAATTGGTTCAATGGTCAATTAAAGCTCAGTAGTAATCCATTAATCTGCAACATTAATTTGTTACCAAATTCCACACCAATCGTTCTTGAAATCCGCATTAATCCTCCAAATTCTAGAGCCAGCCAATAAAAGGTTATGTGTATTTGACATGTAGGTTTATTGGACAACAAGCAGCACAAATAAAAGTCCAGCTTACTTTCAAGAACCAGAAGTGTTTGATCCATCAAGATACGAGAAAGGCGATGGGCCAACTCCATACACCTACGTGCCATTTGGTGGTGGACCAAGAATGTGCCCTGGCAAAGAGTATGCTCGCCTTGTAGTTTTAACTTTTCTTCACAATGTTGTAACCAAATACAAGTGGGAGTTAGTTGTTCCCAATGAGAAGATTGTTGGTGATATGATGCCAACACCAGAAAATGGACTTCCTATTCGTCTTCACCAGCATTGATCAGAAGTTATGTTGCTCGGGCTTTGCATAAAATATTACAGATATATGTCAGATTCTTCAAAAACTATGATTTTAGGTTTCAACACAAGTGCTAAGATATTTTTGAAGAGTCTGAGCAACATAATTAAAAGTCATCAAAATATATACCAGAACTTTAATTTCTATATATCCGAAGAGTTCAATGAATGTTGTAGGATCTTCTTTTTTCTTGGTTTTAGTGATCACCTTGTTTCAAAGTTGTAAGTTCCCTACGAATTTGTTAGTGAATTTTTAGAAAAAGGGGTTATGCTTCTCATCAAAAGGGGTTATTAGATGCATCTCATCGAATTTAAAATGTTGAGCGATAGGAGGTCATCATTGAATGAGATGACCGAGTTTTGCTAGAGAATTCACAGAATTTTATATATGCATGATTTGTCGATCATATTAAATTAATCAAACTTTTAAATTCTGTCAATTTTATCATGTATCTTCACGAAACGAACTACTCGCCTAAAGTGCATGACATCATAGACAATATCAAAGATTATAAACAGTATGTTATAAACACTAAATTTATATATATTACTTGTTTTAGATAATTACAAACTATACACATTCAAATGTTAAGAAAATAAATAATATTTAATTATTCAGTAGTCAAATGTAGATGCATTATATATTATAACATAACAACCACTTTTACCTCCAATACTTTATGCTATTTTATCAGATACAAACATCATATGGATAAAATTCGTGGGAGAAGGTTGCATCTCATTCCTAGAGATTTATCGGTCATTAAGGTCAAGTAAAACGTCCTGCCCTGCACCTCTGCATTTTTAAACACTGATTTGATGTTGTAATAAACAAAAATAAATATAAATATATCAAAAGAATAACAGAAGCTTGACTCAAATGAAAATAAATAAATATAAGAAAATGAAAAATTATAGTAGTACCATAAATATATTTTTTTTTTTTTTAATGAAATACAGATGAATTTAAGATGAATTAAAGTGACCGCTTGTCCCTTTTTGAACAATTATTAGTAAATGATTCTACCACAGATTCCCTTTGAGCAGATTGAAAATTTTATGAGAAAATATTAGACCACAATAAAAAAAATTGTGAGAATTAATATTTTATCTGTAAAGTTGAGCAATATATGAGAAAACATTAGACTCGAGTCTAACGCTGTCCTAAAGGTAATTCTTGAAAGATAGCATAACTTTTAAAACTAGAGACAAATCTAAATGATAGTAAACTTTAAAAAGGGGATATTTGCTTAAATCAACCTAAACTATAGAATAATAAAAAAGAAAAGAAAAGGAATTTTACATTGTATAAACGCCTACCACCGAACTAATAGCCGATAAATGTAAATTTTTACATATAATAAATTAATATACATAATTACTGTATATTTTTTTGTATATTGAGAGCTGTAATCAGGCAATTTGCAGGATTACCCTTCGCTGGGGGTGGTCTTTAATTTTTCTCCTCAAATGGCGTCTTTAAATTTTACCCTTCAGCAGGTATTTACACCTCAAAAGCATTGTGCAGAATTTCTGCCCAAGTCAGAATTCTGCCAAGATTTGCAAAATTCTGCCTAGCGATTTTTTTTTTTTTTTTTTTTTTTTTTTACCTGAGCTGGGGTTCAAACTCACAACTCAAGTTGGAAAGGAGGGTATAAATTAAAGATTACCAATTTGAAGGGCAAAAATTAAAGACCAACCCAAATGAAGGGCAATCCGCGAAAAAAAAGATTATTTAAGCCAAGCGGCCAAAGCCCAAAACGGTATGGGGCCCAATAACCAGAGACCCGCCCAACTCACTTGCTAACGCTCTTCGCTCAATTTTTCACTTGTCTTAAAAAGTTTTTTTCCTGAGATCTGAATCTAAACAATAGAGCAAAGAAGAATAAATCTGTTGAGAGAAGGAAAAGAAAAAGAGAGGAAAAATGGCAGGATCAGGACCAGACCCACTGTTCGGATTAAGGAACAACTTCTACATAGGTGCTTACCAAGCCGCTATTAACAACAGTGATGTCCCTAATCTCTCTCAAGACGACGCCGTTGAACGAGACACTCTTGTTTACCGATCTTATATTGCCCTTGGCAGTTATCAGGTATTTTCATCATTTGGGTTTCTTTTATTTTAATTCAATTCTTATGAAAAAATAATTATCATTGCAGCTTGTGATCAATGAGATCGATGCATCAGCAGCTACTCCTCTACAGGCTGTCAAACTGCTCGCTTTGTACCTTGCTAGCCCTGATAATAAGGTGAATTTTTTATTCCAATTTACCCCCCTTTTTTTACTACAGTTATCTTTTGTTACTGCGTCTTGTTATATTTAATTTTGAAAATGCCCTGATCTAATGTAGTAGATCTGATTATCTATAAATACAAGAGTGATTTTCCAATTCGTAATTGTGTTTGTCCCTTTCAAAATTCAATTCCTAGTCCCAAAATTTAGCGGTCCAGCTTATTATCCTTCTCTATTTGGACTTAATTTTATCTCCAAATATTGAGCATAAAATGTAATTCTGATACTCTATGATTGTTTGAGTAGCTTTGTCATTTAATTTGAACCCTTTTTAAATTAACAAACTAACTATACTTTTATAGTGTGTGTTTCTTAAAGAATGACGAGGTGTCCCAGATGAATTACATACTATGTTAGGTAGTGTTTTGCCTTTTGGGATCTGTGTATTCGATAACATTGGTTTAAGCGATGAAAAGGGGATTTTGAGTTGCACTAGTGTTACTGATTTTAACGTTCACCACATGGATTATTTTACCCAATATGGCTACCAATATCGTATTAATTTATGATCTGCTTGTTATTGTACTTTTTTATGGTTTGATTTTGTGTTATATGGCTTTAATATGAAACAATGACTAAGAAATTTGTACGTGAAGCTTCCGCTTTTGCATGGGTTTAAAGGGTACATAGCAGTCTTATAGGGGTACATTTGATGTGTACTAGTGAATCTGAATGGAACAACACAATGCAATTGGAGGGCAGCTGAGAACTTGTATTTGGGTTTAACTAGTAAAGGAGGGTCTTTCGGATTCCGGAGAGTTACTGGTCTAGTTCATTGGTATGGTTTGTTTAGAATCAGTGATCTATATGCTATTGAACTTGGTGCAGTAGACATTCTCATCGGTAACTGCCGGAAAGATACTAGAAGCTTCCAAAAACTTCTATTTTGGTTTAACTGGTAAAAGTGTTTTTTTGTTTTAAAAAAAAAATCTGTAGAGTTATTGGGTAGTTTTCATCGTTTTTTAACTCAGTATGGTCACATTTATTGGGTATATCAACGGATCAGTTTATTGCTGTGCTCTGTTTCTAGCAGGGCTTTGCACTAAATGACTTTAATCTGCAATAGTAGCTGTGTAAATCTAAAATATTAAAAAAATAACTGTAAGTTTGAGGGATAGATCTGATTATTTGTACTCTAAGGTGATATAAATCTTGTTATTTTAGTTTGAGGTTGTTTTATAGTATTATTGCTCCACTATCAAACCTGCTCTGTAAATCCGTTGGAAAGATCTGTGATGTATTTGCTGGACATGATTGGTGCAACTCAAGTACATCCATACATCTATAGTATATGTTGCTGGTATAGTTTGTACACGGGCTTTAACCATTTGCTGTCAATGGAATTTATTTACCAGATCAAAAATAGTTTTGCTGAAATAGCAATTTAGGAAATTCAGTTCGAGAGACATTACGGGATCCTATTTATTGAAACATTTGGAGAGGAGTTGAGAAGAGTTCTCTCTTAGTCCTTGATCAAAGAAAATTTACTTGTTAATATGAAGTTTTTCGAAGATGTTTTTTTTTTAATCATCATTTTGCTCTTTGCAGAAGTGTTCTTCTTTATTTGTTATGGACAAGAGGAGGGGACTTAGTTGTAACTTTCTTCTTTATGTTTTAGGAAACAGCAATCGCCGGTCTACATGAATTATTAGGAGATCCCGCCATAGGAAGCAACCCTATATTAAGGCTTATTGCTGGGATCGTGTTCATGCATGAGCAGGATTACAATGAAGCTCTGAAACACACAAATGCTGGTGGAACAATGGAATTGTGAGTTGCTATCTTTTCTTCTGTTGTATAATTGCTTTGAAGGTCACTCTGCTAAATAGGGTAGAGATACATTGAGGAATTTTCTTTTTGATGGATTGATTGCTTTATTTTCTGTGACTATTGGCATTGTGCTAATTATACGACGGTGCTGGTGTGCGTCTAAATACAGTTCTATTCTTCTAAATGACTTGACTCTTTTTCCTTAGCAAAGGGCAAGTGCTATTTAAAAGTTCAGTTTCAGGTGAATGGTTATTCTGAGACAAAAAGGCATGTCTATGTGAGACGTGGTAGAGACAATGGTCGTCTACCAGAAAGTATTACAGAATGGATATATTAACGTACTATTACAGAATGGATATATTAACATACTTATTTTCTGGGAAAAGTATAACTAGAACCTTAGAAGTGCTAATAATCTTAATGCAGTCCTGTGCAAGTATGATTTTTTTGCTAGATCTCCTGCCAGCTGATCGAATCGCAGAAATTTTGGTGGTTCAACTCCCAACGGCCAATCCTCCAATTCTGAAATGGCTCTTTCAAAATCTTTTGTTTGATTATCTATTTCTGTTTGTGCACTTCTGTACATCGTGTTTCGCTCTTTTGTTATTTCTTAATTGCTTTTACCTAGCGCTATATTTTAATGAATGGAACTTCATACTTATCACAAAAACAAGAAAAGAAAAGAATGGAACTTCATCATTTTGAAAATTGTGAAGGACAGGAATTAAATCATGGAGAGTGCTGGCTAAGGAAATTGTTGACTGATACATCTCCATATTTCATCATGGTCAAATTTGAAATTATGCCTTAAGCTAGATTAAAGAAGCTTCCCTTCAAACTTAATTTGTCATTCCTTTCTTGCTTTACCTTTTGGCTAGTTTAGTGTCACCTTGTCTTGTTTTTAAGTTATGCAACTGAAAGGTTATAGTCTTGACATTTTTACGAGTTTATGCTTTAACAGATTTGAGGTCAAGGATACTTTTAATTTTCTGACAATCTGCTTTGTGGTTAGAATTTATGTACAAGAATACTCTTCATTTCCCTGACTAAATGTGCTTATGCAGGCATGCTTTGAATGTCCAGATACTCATTAAGATGCATCGGTCGGATTATGCAGAGAAACAGTTGAGAATCATGCAGCAAGTTGATGAAGATCATACACTAACTCAACTTGCAAATGCATGGTTAAACTTGGCAGTGGTACATAACAAGTCCAATTTTTATTTGCCTAGCAGAAACTATTAGTTGGGAATATTCATAAATATATTCTATTCCAGGGCGGATCAAAAATACAAGAAGCATATCTTATATTCCAAGACTTCTCTGAGAAGTATCAGATGACTAGCTTAATCCTGAATGGGAAGGCTGTTTGTTGCATGCACATGGGTAACTTTGACGAAGCTGAGACGCTGTTGCTTGAAGCCTTAAACAAGGTCACTTTGCCATGATCATTGTCTTCTATTTTTATCAATTAACCTTCATATGCCCAAATTCTGTTGATTACATTGAACGATTTTGCTAACTATTCATTTTGCAAAACCTTTGTCACAATGCATTATCATGTGGCAC
This sequence comes from Lycium ferocissimum, assembly GCF_029784015.1. Lineage (NCBI taxonomy): Eukaryota > Viridiplantae > Streptophyta > Magnoliopsida > Solanales > Solanaceae > Lycium > Lycium ferocissimum. Next base: position 47,950,993 of record NC_081343.1, on the reverse strand, counting down.
TCGCAGTTGTTTTTGATGTCTTTTAATTATATGCCCACCGTCTTTATGAAAATATTTAAGAATGTATTCCTCTATTCCTGTATCAATTACAAGCTTGTTGATTTATGCAGGACGCTAAGGATCCAGAAACACTGGCCAATCTGGTTGTCTGCAGTCTTCACCTTGGGAAACCATGCACACGCTACCTCAAGTATGATGAGTAATATGTCACTATTTGTTTCAACTTTTGATCGCATGAATCTCGTTGTGATACCATAATGGTTATAGAAGGATAGAAGAATTACATGTTATAATCTGCCAGATCAACTCCTGTCACTAATTCACAGCTTTGGAAATATCTTCGGCCCATTAAGCTTCTATGCTAATATAGACTGTTCAACGTCTTCTAGTTCCTCGTTTAGTTTCATTAGCCTTGTGAGTTTAGTGAAATTCAACAGGATCCCTCCCCTATTATACTGAGTGTCAATTTGCTGTCATGGTAGCTAGAAAGGATAACTAACGGGCTGCTTTTTGTGTGACTTGATGTTTGCAGCCAGTTAAAATTGTCGAACCCAGACCACATACTTGTCAAGCGCGCGACATCTGCTGAAGAAAGTTTTGATAGAGCAGTCCAAACTGTTGCTTGAAGAAAGATTGCTACATGTTGCCTTATTTTCCCTACTAAAGAGTTCAACAAGCAAATGCGGAAGCTATCTTTTGTAGTGTTATTTCAGTTGCTTGTTCATTTGGTTATTCTCGTTGGACAATTTAAAGATTGGCGTGTCAATGTAAAAATTTTACCTGCACCTTTTATAATTAGTGTTTTGGCCGGTGATTGATAAGATCAACCAAATCCTAGCTCCTCATTAAGTCCTACATAAAGTGCTTTTTGTGATAATTATAGTAGGTGCGCAGGCTATAAGTCCTACTCATTGGAGGTAAAGAAAGACGGGGGAAATCGACTGGAAATATATCGATTACTGTATATAAGTTGTTGGCTTTCAGGAGTTATTAGATGATGTTTGTTATAAACATTTTAATTTAACTTAAATATTATAAGATATAAATTGAAATAAAGACAATAGGTTGTTATAACAAAGATGAAATATATTGTTTGAGTAAATAGAAGTTTACAATGTTAGTGTTTGTATTTTAACTAATGAGAATACCCTAATAAGAAATTATATATAGTATTAACATACGTTGGTTCAACCAAGAAAAGGGGAAAATAAGGCAAGCTGTTATTGGCCTTCTCTTGTTCATGTATAATTTCCCCTACTTCGATGTGGCCCCTCACATGAGGAGTTGTTTTACTATTCCCACTACTACAAGTCTACAACCAATATCCTTGTAAATACACAGAGCTAAGGTGTGATTAGAAATATGAATTTAGAACGTTTAAGATGTTATTTCAAACTTTCAAAGGCAAAATTAACACGATAGATCTGCACAATTGGAAGTACATGTATCCTAATTATAGTTATGATCATGTTTTAGTTAATTAAATGTGAATCATTAATAATAAAATGGAATATATATCGCTCAGCTCATACTTTCGTTAAAAGAACATATATTTGTTTACTTGTAAAGTGCATTTTGGGTCCACTAGATGGAAGAAGGGACATTCTTAACTCATAAATAAACGTCAAGGGCAATTATCATCCAATAGGTGGAAGCAGGGTAAATTTAAACTATTTTCATTATGTTAGGGGCATTTTTGGCTCTTTTGCGTTTACTATTTCACATGAAATAAGGACATCAAATCTTCTGCATAGATTTTTACTTCTTCTTGGGAAAAGCATAATTTGACTTGAAAATAACTACTTCATTGTCAAAATACATTTTTTTCAAAAGTAATGCAAATCCGCGAAATGAGATTACAATGATTGCGTCTTCGTAAATGTTTCTTTCCTATTTTCCCCGAGTGGGATGGAACTATTTGCATCTCCGTAAATGCTTCTTTCCTATTTTTCCGGAGTGAGATGGCACTATTTGCATCTTCGTAAATGCTTCTTTCCTGTTTTCCCGGAGTGAGATAGCACTATTTGCATCTTCGTAAATGCTTCTTTCCTGTTTTCCCAGAGTGAGATAGCACTATTTGCAACTTCGTAAATGCTTATTTCCAATTTTCGCAGAATGAGATATCATTATTTGCATCTTCGTAAATGCTTCTTTCCTATTTCAAAATGAGAAAACACTATTTGCATATTCGTAAATGAGTCTTTCCTATTCTAAATAGTTTGATAATATATTACCAAAAAAATCTAATGACAACATCTAGTCGGGTGATTCAAAATCTGAGTTGTAACTACTCTTTTGGAGTTATCATTAATGCACTTTGTCAAATCTTACAAATGAGAAAGTATTGCTTCTTGTTTATTTCTCTATATATACAGATGTCATGTGCACTTGTTTGAGTACTATGAAAGTAAAGCATTCAAGTTTTCATTCTGAACAAAAGAAAGGTAATAGCATCGCCCCACTGGTTTCTCATTTTTGTTTATGAATTTCATACTATTTTCTCTTGTTTTTTCGAGGCCCATCATTCGGATTTCATGTTAGTTGGAGAATAAAACGTTATAGCCATTTCTTTGAATAAAAAACATAAGATTATGGTTAACTTGAAATAATTTGAATCTTCTTTCAAGAAAAGTAGCTATGTTTTATTTGAAAATGTCTTATGATAAAATCCTCAGCATTTTGCAATGTAGCCTTGAATTCTTATGTGGTGTGTTAGAGTGAGCCTTAGAATTGCAATTGTTGTACTAGAGCTATTATTATAGATGTATTAAAAAGGTGTTCATAAAACATGATATTTGCATATATATTATTATCCGAACAAAACGATTAATTTTTATCATTTGGGAAAGATTTCCATAGTGAGATATATAATAGATTTATACAAGTTAAAGACAATCTCATAATTCATGTTGTGAAAATCACGAATATATGAAATGAAAGGGATTGTTGAAAGAAACGCAAAGTTATGTATCCTCTAATTAAGACAATTAGGGTGATATTCCAAAAACTTCAATTTTTTCAAGAGCTCAGTTGTGGTTATTAATTTTATACTAACATTTTGTGATATATTAAATGTTAATCTCAGGGAAAATGTCATCATCCTATGATACCTCTTCTTCACCGAACAACACGAATGCTAACCCAAGTGTTGAAAAAAAACTGAAAGCACTTATGGTATATGATAACCGTGTAATTACAATGATCCACAAAACACTTCTAAAGAGATTTGGTGTGGAACCTCATGAAGCGAAGAATGGCCAAGAAGTTGTCCTTGCTCATCGATCTGGTGCATACTTTGATTTGATTCTGATGGACTTAGATATGCCAGTGGTAAACGCTCGTCAGGTATGCTTCTACAAGTCATAATTTAGTTTTTTTTTTTTTGAACATTTTAATTTTATCCTAATTTATGTAGAAAATAATAAGAAATATTTTCAATTATGCAGACAATTAAGGAACTTCGAGATATGAATGTGCGTACCTTAATTGTGGGATTGACTTTCCTCGAAGAAGAAGAAGAAAAGAAGCCATTCATGGATGCTGGCCTTGATTATTGTTATCCGAAGCCGCTTCCTTTTGATGTAGTTCGTGATCTTGTGGAGAAAATTAAGGAGGATGCCTAGACTATCAAAAGCACTTGATTTAATGTAACCTATATATTTTAATCTTTAGAGAAGTTAAGAAAATAAGTCGTCAACTTCATATAAGTGGAGACTAGCTATATTACTTTCTTGTTATGATTTCTAAAGTATGTATACCATACTTACAATTATCAATAAATTTCTTTTGGTAGAACATAGGGCTTTTTATTTTTCGAATGAAGCACGAAAGTGCGAGACATAACAAATAAACATGACATTAGTCAAAGTGTATGCCATGTTCATTAAAGATAGGATAATACAAATAGATAATCTAATAGCAATATAAACATAATAACCTTTGATGTTGAATAAGAAAACTTACTACTGCTAATTTCTTCAGCAAGTAAATAGGCCTCGTGGTAGAATAAAACAAAGGAACAGTATCAATTTGATTACAAAGTTTTGACTTTTCTTTTTTCTTTTAACGCATACCTTTAATTTGTAAAACCACAAATTATGATCGCAATGTAAAGTTGAGTTACATGTTTATTTAATATATAAAATTATAACTCTGTAACTCAATGAAGCTAAAATCAGAACCCCTGAGTTTTTACTCTTAAATTCGTCTTCGGTACGACTATTGTGTTCCTTCAAACTAAACACTGTTTTGCTCATTATTTCGGGATTGATTTGATCGAAATACACTATCGCATTGACGTAACTTGCATTTTTTAACCGAAGGCAAAGGTATAAACATAACACTAATTATTTTGTATTATGTGATATGCTGTCTGACTCACTTCTTCTCTTCTTTTTTTGACTGATTAGCTTTTTACTTTATGTAAATTTACTGAACTGTCACGTGACTTATCTCAGAGCTAGAGAATTTCTTTATTTGAAGTTGGGCCTGACTTTGCTTGTTATGTTTACAAAAACAAACATAAATATGAATTAGGCACATTCAATTAAAACTTTAGTTTTGGATCATCATAAAAATATCTTATTTAGGGGAACATAATATCGGTTTGAAAAATACAAGTACTTTGCAAGATTGTCTTCAACACTAAATTATTTCGTATTGTGTAATATATTGTCTGACTCACTTCTTCTCATCTTTTTCTGACTGATTAGATTTTTACTTTATGTAAATTTACTGCATTATCACGTGACTTGCCTCAGAGCTAGAGAATTTATTTATTTGAACTTGGTCCTGACTTTGCTTGTTATTTTTACACAAACAAATATATATATATGAATCTGACAAATTCGATTTAATTAACATTTTAGTTGGACAATCATAAAGATATCTTATTTAGGCAACAAAATATTGGTTTGAAAAATGCAAGTACTTTGCAAGATTGTCTTCAAAGCCTCTTTGTTACGTCTTAGTGCAGCATACACGTTTGCCAGAGATCTCGTGACTTTTCTAGAAATTATTTTAGGTGAGTAGATCTAATGACAAATCTCGCATAGCCATACTTGCGTTTTTTGAACTAAAAACAAGCTACAAATACAAAACATAATATAATCCAGATGACTTTTGGAGCTAGGATTTTTCCTTAGAGGAGTCAAAGGATTTAAAAAATATACTCAATGTTAAGAGAATTCAACATATATAGTATATATACTAAAAAGTACTATCTACATAGTGTAATTTTTTTTGATGAAGAGATGTTAATTGACTCCTCTCGGACAAGAATAGCCTCGCCTCTTTGATCGAGATTCAGACTAGCAAATGTAATATAAACAGAAATTATAAGCATAAACACTTAATTTATCACTTGAAGACATATTCGGATGATTAGAAAAGCAAGCTAGACAACACAAGGAATAGCTTGGATTAAGAATACATTGAGATGCTTCACAAAGCTAGTGTTCCACATCTTGTGCACTGCAAGAAAATATTCCTCGTATATATACCACCGCATACTTACTTATATTTTCTATTGTCAGAGATAGTTTTATGTATTTGAGATATGTAGACACTTTTGAGGTACTAACTGCACTCACTATATGAATGATTGTTATTGAGATGAGCAATAAACCTCACAAGAGAAAATAAATCCTTCAAAATCTGCACACAATAATTCCTAAAGATTTTCTTTAAGAACTTCTCTAAAGAAAATAATTTGTTGAGAAAATTGTTGAAAAATGGTGAGTGACAGATTAAGAATTGATTAAGAACTTATAAACAACCGCATATTTATATTATAATACCATTGAAAGGGAGTTAAAATTCTGAAATAGCCATTGTTTAAAAAAATCACCATGTCTATTCTTCTAAATGGCACCTTTCGAGACAAACTATATCTGTTAAAAATGAGTTTTTTTTTATTTTTCAAAATAAAAGATAGGTACTCAGTGATATAGGTATCACTAGTAAAATTTGAAATTAAAGATATAACTAAGTATCACTCAGTCAGATTGCTAAGATATAACTAGGTATCATCAATATTAAAAAGGACTACTTCTTTAATGTAAATTGCATATTTGAAAATGTTTGTCAATTTTTGTCTTAGAATTTCTAAAGTGACAATTATTTTAGGATCAATTTTTTTACTAAAATGACACTTATTTTGAGACGGAGGGAGTAATAATTTCAATTTCGTACCTCAACTTTAAATTAATCTTTCAACATTTAATTTAACTAAATTCTCCTCCTCATTTATGAAAGTCAGCAAAACTACAAGACACTTGGCCTGCAACAACGGTTCTGATTCCGCCGCACAAAAAATAATTTTTTTGAGAAAAAGGAGTAAGGAAAGAAAGGAGACATGAAACATGAAGTAAAATCAATATCAGGTGTATAATTATCAAAATGTTGATGTGCCACTCTTCCATTGAAAAAGTACAACACATAAATTGCCTCAATTATTGACTTTATAGGTGCAATTTCTAAAAAGTGGGATTTCCTTTTCCTCCTTCTCACACGCCTTTAATTGTCATAATAATTTGGAGGACGAACCACATTAAAGTCTCATTATGATACGATGACATGTCAAATGCCATACCAGATTATGGGAAGCAGTGGGCAATATCTCAACCGAACTTTTGAAACGTCGAAAGATCTTTTTTTTTAAATGTTTATTTTAATAAAATAAAAGTGTTTAACCAAAAAAATTTATCGGAAAAATAAATAATTTTCGGATAAAGTAGAAGCTAAAAAGAGCTACTTTCTGAAAGAAAAAAAAAACAAGTGCTTTTGATTTCTCAAAGAGATGGCACATATTAAAAATTTATGTGTACACAATTGATTAGTAGTATTGCATTTTTCATAATTTGATACGGAAAAACACTTTTTATTTAAATATTGATTGATACAAATTGATATTTTCAGCAAGTACCTCTTCAATAAATATTTTAATAAAATACTTCTCAAAATAAGTTGATTTTGACAACTTGGCCAAGTAAGCTCTAAATACAAAATTCATTTTTTTTTTCTTTCTAGAAATCGATAATCACCTCAAATTTTTGAGCTAACTTAGACGGACTGAGGAAGAGACATAAAGAAAGTAGCTGCCGTATGTGTAAATTTTTATCGCGTGAGAGTCTTTTCCCGTTGGAAATAAAGAAAGCTATTTGGGCAAGACAAAACATGAACTCATTCTTTAGCACCAAGGTTAAGACTTGATTGTTGATGATGACCTGGTGAAAGGAATATATGAGAGAAGGCTCTCGAACTGAATTACGATCAAATAGAGCGCGGAACCCAATGAGTAGAAGTAGATTATCTAATAGAAAGATCAGTTTGAAAGGAATGGACTAGCGGCAGGGGCTTAATCATGCATGAACGGAAATCGCAGCTCCTAGTAATTACTATATTCGATCTAAAATATTATTCCTTTTAATAAATTAAATTTATTTTCAAAATATTTGGCGTATTAGAAGAAATAAAAAGAAAACTTTTATTACTTTCTAAAATATAAGCTTACCATTTTAATTAATGAAACACCAATTAAATGAGACATATGGAACTTTTTTCTCTAGAGAAAATAAGCAGTAATGATTTGTAATAACTCCGGTTATCAGAGAGAATTGATGCATATATAGATTCCTTATTAGTCATACTGTCTTGACTTAAAATTACTAAATGCAAGACTCGTTAACTCTTCTTCCCTGGTCTTCTACTGTTTGAATATTTGGGACGACTATGAAAGTTCAAAAAAGAAGAAAAAAAAAACTAAAAGAAATAACACGAGAAAGGCAGTGTTTGATATAATTTTATCTAAATCCACATAAATTAAAAACTTGAGATGATGTTACAAACAATTTCAATTTGCATGTTGATCATAATTCATACATTCCCTGAAAATTAGACTTAATTATTATTATTATTATTATTATTATTGAAATATACATGATTGAAATGATAAAATAAGTAAGCAAGCAATTATCCATTTTAAATATTTATAATAATTTATCATCTCTTAAACCAAGTCTTCGGGTTTGTATTCTGTTGATACATTCCAGCTTCTTGTATCTATCCATTTGGCCCTGGGAACTCATGAATTCACCATTTGAAAAAAGAAAAATAGTAAAGAAAATCAATAATTAAATTCTTATTGAGTATGCTTTTTTGTTTTTTCCCCTTCTATTTGGTAGGTATGTTTGAAGGGTGGTCCATAAATAACAGTGATGATATACCGACAACTCTTGTCAATGTCTTATTTATTTAAAACATTAGATAATGATTAAGGCATCTTTTTTTTTGAACTTTTATTTGACTACTCCTTTTGCATGTGAGCTAACATTTTGCAAATTGTATTAATATTACCCCACATGAACCCACCCTACCATTAATAAAAGGACAAGGGATTTTATGAATTGAGAAAATAACAGCTTTAGTCCTTCTATAATTGCTTTGGATGGATCATAGGTCCCTGATTTTCAATCTTCGTTAATTTGGAGAGCTCTTCCGGGTAAAAAATTGTCATCTCTGATTCATCAGTATTCTTTCGAGTTATTATTCATCGACATAACTTGGTTTATCTAATGCGTCATTTGATATTTCTTTAGTTATTCGAGAATAAAAGATATTTCATGCACTTTCCTTAACAAAAGTATCAACAAAGATGATATTTATTTGTCTACGTATATGTGAATCTAAGGCTTGATTTGATAAAAACGATCTTATTTTTATCACACGTTGATTAGGTCCATTTGGACGTCAAACATTATTTGAGTAGTTGAAATATTAAGTGTTAGTATTGGATATCAGTTTCGCCTTAAAAAAAAAAAAAATGAGTTTCACCTATTTACAAACTAGTTACAAGTAGAGCACGGGCCCAAGCATTAAAATGAACATTAATTGGTAGTCAAATTTTATTATACTTCTTATTTTAGATAGTTAATAAAATTAGTGAAGAAGTTTTTTATGAAGTTCAAACTAACCGTTGATTAGAGCGACTCGTACAATAGCAAATTTTTTATTTTCAAAAATTTTGGGTTGGTCCATGAGTTTGAGTTTGAAATTTCATATATTTTAAATTTTACAGTGTAAATTAATTTTATTAAACAAATTCATCATCCAGAAAGTACTAATTCCTGTATTGTAATTCTTGCATTATTAATTTCTTCATAACTAATTCCTATATAGTTATTGCTGCATTATTAATCTTTGTATAACTAACTCCTATATAGTAATCTTTTCATTATTAATCTCTGCATAACTAATTCACGTACAATTGATCCTTGCATAACTAATTTTAAAACCAAACAACCCCTAAGTGAATGAACAATGTACGACAAAAAGCCATTATTAGGAAAACAAAATAACATTAATACTCATCATTGCCATAAGATTTCTAATAAATTTCCATAAAGGAAAATGGAATGCGGAACACAAAAAAAAAAAAAAAAAAAAAAAAATTAAACAAAGGAGGGAATGTAAATTATTTATAGGATACTGATCAGCAGAATTCTCAGTATTAAAAGTAAATAGGCAAAATATTAATAATAAGAAAATGATTTTAAAAATTAGATAGAGGATTGACTGACATAAAGGTTAAAAAGTGATGGGGTTAAACTGTGGGTTCGGTTCTCCCAAGTGTACAATTGACATCATCAACATTTGATGGTATTTAAAGTCCCGAAACTTGCGAAAATTTATAAATTTATACATGGTTAACTAACGGAATAAGTTGAAGTAACAACGATAAATTATAGCTTTAGAAAAGGCCCTACGCATCACTTCACTTACGAAAAAAGAGAAATTCCTGATATTTATGTCAATTAAACAACACAGTCCAACTTTTATTGAATCTCGTACAATATCCCTAAGCATGAACTAAACTTAATTTCAATTAAATGCTGAAATAGTCCTCTATGGTCGGCAAGTAGGACAACGGGAAGCAGCAGGAACTGTCTCTTATATAATAGTAGTAATAGTAATACTATTGAATTTCAGTAAGTGCAACAAAAAAAAAAAAAAGAGAGAAACTTTAACGTAATTCTTTCTAAATAAATGTTCTTTTTCAAAAGTAAATTGAGATATCTTTTTTCAATTTGAACCAAAAATTGTGCAAAGGGCTAATTGGTCATGAAGGACCAATGGACCGACAGGCCTTTGTACCATGTATTTTAACTCCAATGATATGCTGCCGTGTTATAAGATGATGATAATTAATGAAAATCATGTGACCTTAGGAATAGCAAAAGTAAGAGAGAGAGAGGGAAAAGGCAAAAACTCCATAAAAAAAGGATAGGAGTACAATACTAAAGTTTTAAAGCATAGTGACAGAGTAACCAGAGTTGTTGGACACGTTGCATCTAAACAGTAAAGTAGTCCCACGAATCCTCTTTCTTCTTGGGATCTTCAGAGGCACACATGGCTTCTTCTGCTTCTCTTGCACGAGACTTTGGAGTGTACCTACCTTCTCTCCTTTTTAATCCCCCTCCCATAAGAAGTATCACTTTAATCAAAAAATTATTCCATAATAAGTATCATCTTAGAAAATAAGACATAAATTGATTAGTTTTTTTAACTCTATCCTTGGTAAAAAACTTACAAGTTAAAGTAATATCTAAATGATGATTGAAAAAGCTACATAGTAACTTGATATTGTCGAATTCTTAATGTCAAAAAGAATTATTACTTTTGCATGCTCTGCTTAGGAAGAAAAAGTAATTTATTTTTATTATATAGAGATAATTTCAGTAAACTTTAAATTGCATTATTAATTTTTTAATATACGTGTTTTTGACTAAATTAACACTTATTATGGGACGGAGGGAGTAATTTGTACCCGCCGAACTTATATCCCTTTTAAGGGAGTGGGAACAAACAATGTAAATTTTGCCCACCTCCCTAATGGACTTGTGTTCATAGTTTCTTTATCTCTTTTTAACGTTGAACAAACAATATGAGAAAGTCTACTAACGTTCTCGTATGCAATTAGATACGAGGCCGGCTAAAAACTGCAAAATACTTAAGCACTATTTGAGCATGAAACATCATCATCGTCAATGTCTAAACTAGCAACGTTGTAAATTTCAACGCAAATTTGGCAAAAGAAGAAAAGTCAAATAGGAAAAGAAAATGGAGGTTTGAACTTTGAATTTGAATACTAGTAGTAGTAGGTGTTAAATTCACAAAATAATAAAGGAGAAAAACAACAAAAGGAAACAGAGCCGCGTCTCTCTCGCTTTCTCACCTTCCCTCCGCCCACGAGGAAAGTGGAGACTAACTAATAAAAAGGCCCCACTTCACACTTTTCCTCTTTCATTACTACCCTCTGTTCCAAAATGCAATTTAATGAAAAAATTGCACCGAATATTAATTGGGATAATAATGCTATTAAAATTGACCCAATTTTTTAATTCTTACAAAAAATGACACAAAGTTTTCTCTCTCTTACTCTCGCTCGCTCTCTCTCTCTCTGCTTTCTTATATGTTGGTATATGTTGATATAATTGTTTGTATATGTTGGTATATATCTGTATATGTTTGTATAGTTTGGGTTACTTTTTGTAATGTAAGTTTTGAGCTATTTTTTATAATGTAAGTGATCAACTTGTATATTTTTGAAATTTTCTCTTTAAAATTTACTTAACTATCTCTGTTTATTAAATATTCTTTGAGAATTGAGCAATATTAAAGAGAATAATTTCCTTAATATTAAAAGCATAGTTGAAAACACTTATCAATTTTTGTCTTGAATTCGCCTTAGATAACACTTATTTTAGAACAATTTTTTGTTGTTGTTGTTAAGGCAGCACGTATTTTGGAACGGAGTCAATGACATTCAATTTGGGAATGGGAATTAAAATAAATAAAATAAATATTGGAAGTCCAAACTATAATAAACCAAATAAATAAATTGGAAAGAGGAAAGTTGGAATAAAGAAATACTATATATTTGGAAGTTGGGAGTATAGAATACGCGCAAGACCCCAAGGACTTAGTTCATCAGCACCACCGATACTGCACCTTCCTCCTCTTCGTACGTTTCTATTTCACCACAAAACATGATCGTGGATTCTACTCAATTCCTCCTCTTATTCACCTTTCTTATACTATAATATAAATTTCTTTCTCATTCTATAGATATAATATATACTATTTGTTAAAAACCTTTCTGTTTTCATTGGCTCTTTTGTTTCATAGATCTCTTGATCATTCAAATTCACTATATACTCTCTGATATATATGTCTTGTTTTGGAAATTGAAACTGAAAGTTTTTACTAGCTGAGGTTTTGGATGCTTTTTTGTTCTCCACTTTAACTGAAAGGTTACATTCTTGCTTTCCGCTTTTCCATTTATGTTTTTTTAATCTTCTATGGGTATGGATTTTTCTTCTAACTTGAAAAAAATGATTGTACTTTTTGGGTTCTTTCTTCATTTTCTTTTCTGGGTTGAATTCAGCTTCTTGAATTAAAAGGATTGTTCTTTAAGATTGTTATTATTTTCCTGGGTATTGTCTGATAGTTTTATGTGGGTCTAAATATTGATAAAGTTGTAAATTAATTCAGGTTTCAATTCAGCTGAAATGCTGTTTCTTTTGTTTTTTCAAGCCAGATCCTTTGGCAATTTTGAAATTAGTTATTTCCCTTCATTTTTGGTCTAGTCTACAAGTAGGTCATTTATTCCAAATGGAAATTTTTCCCATTTAGGTCCCCATTTATGGGAATATGTTTTTTTTTTTTTGGTGGGGGGTTGCAAACTTCATAGCTGAGTATGTGATAATTATGTTCTTTTTTTTTTTTAAACAAGGGCCCAGTTATTTATTGTTTTTTGTTTATGTTTTTATCTAGTTTTTGGTCTAAGTTTTAGTAATTCAAGTTTCAGTTTTTACTGATGATAATCAAAGAGTAAATTTTAATGTTTGTTGCTGCAGACTGTTAACAATTCTACATACAAGGAGGGATCTTGCTTGATCACCAGTTTCAAGCAATAGGATTTATCTATTTTGATTGTTTGCCTATTTGGCATTGAAGAGCTTCTCCAATGCTAGGCTTAGGCAGGACAAGAACTCAAACAAGGTCTAACAGATCTATGTCTCTAGGAGGTGAGCCATGTTCCTTTTCTTTTTTCTTGTTATTTACATTCTGTGGTCAATGGCGCTGGTACAATTTGTTATGAGCAAAACACTTACAATTGGCCTAGTTCTGTTTGGTTAAATCAAAAAGCGGCAGCCTGGTGCATAAAGCATCCCATGTTAGCAAGGTCCGAGGAAGGGCCGCACCCCAAGGGTTGTGATGTAGACAACCTATCCTAATGCAAGCATTAGTGGCTGCTTCCACGGCCGGGAGACAACTTTACTATTACTTCTAGGCACCCCTTCATTTAGTTAAATCATGGATGTACTATTATCTTGGCAGTTGATGCCAATGTCCAGCAGATCAATTTTGGTCCTTTGGCAATGTGGTCAACTGTCTTCATTTTCTATAAGTATTGTGAATAAAACTTGTTTTAGGGTCTAAATCAACTACTTTATTTGTAAATTGTAGGCATGGATTATGCAGATCCAAAGAAGAAGAGCAATTTCGTGGGTAAAATTCTTATGGCTGCTGTGCTAACAGCGCTATGCATTCTTATGCTCAAGCAGTCCCCAGCTTTTAATACCCCAAGCGCAGTAATTCCCTGATCCTTTACTTAATTATTTTCTCAGCTTTGTGTCAATATGCTTAGAGTCTTCTATTTAAATCTTAGTTCAATCAGCTAAGACACAAAAGCTGCTGCCATGCGAAGAGTGGTGACAATTATGTTTCTCCTACATGTCTTATATATATATATATATATCCTTATATATATATATATATATATATAGATGAAACTTGGATACATCACCTCTTCTGCACGTGAGTGCACTGTGTACTTATGGTTATGGAAGTTCTACTCTTGCTTTTGGTGGTGGTCATTTAGGGGCCTGCCATGCCCATTGCATGTATCCATATCAGATACACCAAATGCGTGTCTGTAGCCAAGTCTGTTCAGGATAGGATTAATTTGCAACAAAGATTGAAGTTCTTATGGTCTTTAAATTCTAAGTTTGCACTCAATTGTGTTTGTTTTTCTTGTTGATGCTTTCTCCTAGTTCTCTCGCCATCAACCAGGTGTTGTTCATGTCCTAGTCACCGGAGGTGCTGGCTACATTGGTTCCCATGCCGCATTACGACTTCTAAAAGAAAATTACCGGGTGACGATAGTGGTAAGTTCCCCTTTTGAAGTTGTGAATAGGTCCTTTGACAGTCATTCTTAAATGACTCTTTTCTCTACTGTTAACTTCACTTAATTGACTTATTAGCATGAAAATGTGTATGACACTTCATGAGATTTTTTTTTTACCAATTTGACAGGACAACCTCTCACGAGGAAATATAGGAGCTGTAAGGATTCTTCAAGAATTATTTCCTGAACCAGGGAGGCTTCAGTTTATATATGCTGACTTGGGGGATGCAAAAGCGGTAAACTGCAGCTGTTCTGAAACTACCTTCTTTATTTTTATTGTTATTTGGCATTCACTTATTCCCATAACCGAATTGAGCAGGTCCACCAGATATTCTCCCAGAATGCTTTTGATGCTGTGATGCATTTTGCAGCTGTAGCATATGTTGGAGAGAGCACCCTTGATCCTTTAAAGTAAGTATAGTTGATCTTTTTATAAACCTTTCCATTATAACATGTTAATGGATAGTTTCATTTGTTGCATTTTGGAAGGAAGAGAATACTAAATCTCTTACAGGGTAACCCAAAGCATCAAGTATGTACTGATATTGCATCTCTCTGTCAAAGCTGGTTGTGCGTCCAGTGTATCACTGATGTAGCATTATGTTTTCCTGCCTCGAATGATTTTTTACTCTGAATACAAGCAAATTAAGGATAACATTACTACTTTGAAATGTATGTGGATTCACATGACTTCTCTTATAGGAAAAGTGCCATTTGTTTTAGAGTGCTTGGAATTTCAATCATTTTTCTCAAACTTGTTTGGATTAAAGATATCAAACTGAAGGATCTAGCGTGTCTCCTTAGTGAGTAAGTTTTGGTGTAATTTCCATGTCATGATACTGTATAAAGTTAAATATGCATCTGGTAATCGTTTCTTTTCCTTTATCCTCCAAAACTCTTCTTCATGAGCTGCTGCATGTTCCAATCAGGTACTATCACAACATTACTTCAAATACCCTCGCTGTCGTAGAAGCTATGTCAGTTTATGGAGTCCCCACATTGATTTACTCGAGTACATGTGCGACGTATGGAGAGCCTGATAAGATGCCCATTACTGAAGAAACTCTACAGGTGAGTGTTTTAAAGGGTGTATATGCTTCTAGTACACTAGAACCATGTGAATGCCTGTCTTTTACATCAATAGTAAGCAACAGCTGAGCCTTTTTCCTCAAATTGCAGCTCCCCATTAATCCATATGGAAAAGCGAAGAAAATGGCGGAGGATATTATTTTGGATTTCCATAAGAACTCAAACATGGCTGTCATGATTTTGAGGTAGGTGTTTGATAAGTCTTGCCAATATACCCTTTCCCTTTTAGTTTCTCTGTTTTCCTTTGTATGGGAAGTAACTGTACCTATATGTTCTTTTTTTTTTTTGGTACTTACTATGCATTTCTCTGTTTTTAAATTTTTCCTGTTTTTGTGTATCATGTCTATTTATCTTCTATCTGCTAGGCTGGCAAAGGTTCTTCCAAAAGTTCCTTTTTCATAATACAAATATATTCTTTCCGTGTCAAGAATTAAATCCAGCAGTATATATCAACTCATCCTTATCAGGAAAAAGTATATATAACAACTTATAAATGGCATAATTCAAGAACATCCAGTATGTAAAAGTGAATTGATATGTTTTCATATATAAGGTCATACTGTGGGTTGTCCGCGTGCAAATAATTTCTTTCGTTAGACAACCAATTCTATGCAAGAAAATGAATTTAAAACATGCTACAGTAAAAAATATCAACTATGAAGGAATTATCACTCACTGTATTCTCGCCGAATAACTTCAATTCGCTTCCGACAATTGTCTCCTTGAAGTATCAGTTATCTAAAATATGTAAAGCAATATTCGAGTCACATGTGGGCTTATCAGATGCCAATTTCCCCCAATTAACCTATGCTTATCAGGTTACTAAATTTTTGATTTCTAGCTACTGCTATTCTCTGTCTGGCCTGAGCATACCAACAGCAGGTTTTTCAGTTTTATTCCCCAAATTTAGAACTCTAGAAGAGAATTTCAATTTATTTGATTCTAAATCTTAGTTGTTATTGCTCCCTACCCAACAAAAGGATGAATTTAGTGATGAAAGAACTTACTTGCAAAGTCAAGAATGGAGAAACTAGTTGGATCTTGAATTTTTCTTATCTGGTTCTAAGTCTCTAGCTTCTTTTATTCACTTCCTTTCCCTGTAGCTCTTTTTTTTTTTTTTTTTAATTAAGTTATCAAGTAGGTACTAAAGAAGTGGGGGTGAATAGCTTATGATTGAAGTACTCTAAAAATGGGCCAATACTTAATACCTTAGTAACTTAGATGCGTCAAGGCCCAATATTTCAGGTTGTTATACAGGCAAACTGGCATTGATTAATTTTCCTGTTAGCAAATCTTGTATTGACATTGTTAACTAACTTGAAAAAATAGCAAGTATTTCAGATGTTCTGTCCTGCTCGTCTAATTTTTAGAGCAAGTCAACCACTAAGCAAGCACTTCTTTGATCGATGGTTGAAACCTGAGTGATAACTATTGGTTGACTTGCTTTGTTTAGCACAATTGGCATTGGTCGAATTAATGATAAATTGTTTTCTAAAAACGCAGGTACTTCAATGTGATTGGTTCTGATCCAGAGGGAAGGCTAGGAGAAGCTCCCCGGCCTGAACTTCGTGAACATGGGCGAATTTCTGGTGCTTGTTATGATGCAGCTCGTGGAATCATACCTGGTCTCAAGGTCAGCCAATAATTTCTTTCTTTGTACTCGTGATTGTTGAATTGTCAGAAAATGATTATGTATTAAGCAGTTTCATATCTACCAGAAAATTTATCCGGTTCTTATGAGTGAAATTCATATGAATAAAGTTAACTGGCTATTCCATTCTGATTTCCAATCGCCATTGTCACTCTTAATAACAAGCAAAAGAAAAACATACGGCTGTTGTATCCACGATTATTTTAATATGGGGTAGGGGGAGCTGAAATGTGTCAATGATAACATGAATAGTTATGAATCTGTCCTCGTCTCTAAGCTGTTTTGTTTCGTCATGCAGGTTAGAGGAACAGACTATAAGACAGCAGATGGTACATGCATTAGGGATTATATAGATGTCACTGATCTGGTTGATGCTCATGTGAAAGCTCTTGAAAAGGCAAGGCCTGGGAAGGTGGGAATCTACAACGTTGGAACCGGAAAAGGTAAGGTGTTCCTTCTTTTATCATCATATTCAGTTTCACTTTGAAGCCTAGTTTCTCATTCCGTTCTTTTGGTCTCCGAGAATAGGTAGATCAGTGAAAGAATTCGTGGAGGCTTGCAAGGCAGCCACTGGGGTTCCGATCAAAGTTGACTTCCTTCCTCGTCGACCTGGTGATTATGCAGAAGTCTTTAGTGATCCAACTAAGGCAAGGCTTGAACTGAACTGGACAGCCAAACACACCGATCTTCAAGAGAGTTTGCAGGTCGCATGGAGATGGCAGAAGTCGCACCTTAATGGTTATAGTTCATCTCTGGTCAAGTCTTCATAATGCATTGACAACTTATCGTTGTAGAAGACTGACATGAACCCATCACGCAGCTTAGCTTATCGTTGATTTATTAGCATTGCTAGAGTAGGTTTTTGGAAAGCTAAAGGGGGTTCTATATTTATTCGTTCGTCCAGATTGAATACATAAAGGAGTTTTGTGTATTAGCCAGCCTATTTATCCACCCATTTATTATGTGTATCTTAGTTTAGTAAAACAGATATTTAGATCAATAATAGTTCCGGGCCAGGTATAGTTTCTATCCTCATCTGTGCTCAGAATTTGTTGCGTGTTTTATTCTTTTGTTTGTGTATATAAATAACTGGTTATTATTGTTGCTCCTCTGTTGGCGAAATGAGAACTGTTTCAGACATCCTCTAGTTTTACACAAGTGACAAATTACGTAAATTTGAAATCTGCATGCACTTGAGTTGTATGGACAAGACTCGGGGTCCTACAATCCAAATTTAGTAAATTTGAAATCTGCATGTACTTGAGTTGTATGGACAAGACTCGGGGTCCTACAATCCAAATTTAGATCAATTTTGGCAGATTAACTTTATTGCATAAGTTCTTATTGAGCTAGACAATCAAATATAATTATGCTGACTAAAGAATAGTGGGTTATGAACTTGACCAAACTCTTAACAAATAGAGCACTCGTTCAAGATCAGAACATATAGTTTAAGATGATCTTTTTTCTTTTGGGGTGGAGCAAAATTAGCTAATTAGAGCTGTTTCACTATGAACTCTATCAACTTTTGCTGATCTAGTTCTCAAAAATTCTTTACAAGAAGCCATCAGATTGTTAAGTATTCTGCTGTCATTTCTGGCAACCTGGCTCACCTCCTGTAGCAATCTGAAAAAAGTAGCATCTGATAATCTGTCAGAATTTTCCACAAAAAAATTCATCCAAAACTTGGTAGAAAATGCCTGCGACTCAGCAGAAGGATAATCAGTAACACAAGCCAAGGCTGCAGCAACGTTGCCTCTTTCAAGCTGCATGCGGAACATTTCTTTGACTAGTGGCACTGGCGGAACCCGATCCGCCCGAGCCAAGTCCTTCCATGTTGCTTCTAATAATTTCACCTGAAGAGGTCAGTGTAGAATAGTCATAATTATTACTAGCTATCATCAGCCAAAAGAATGAAGTGGGAAATAACAAGAGTCGAACCAAAACAACCTTGGAGTTACTTTAGTATACTGGTCAATAGATTGATATGAACAAACCAAGGATACTATTACATGGTAAAAGGAAAGTAATCTTTTTAATGATGGTGGTGTTCAAGCAAGCTTTCGCACACCTCGACTGTTCCACCGGGTACCTACCACCTCCCAGCCCAGCATTGGTATTGGGTAATGCTGACCACCAAAGCTTAGGTAGATGGGAAGAAATCAACCTATGCTGGAGGATGGAAACCTCCTAATGTAACAGGAAGTATCTTCTCAAGCCTCCATTAACTTCTAAACTCAAAAACTTCCATGAATTGACATGGAAAGAGAGTGCCAACCACCACTTTCCCTCTCTATTTCTATCTTGTTCCTAGCGGTAGATAAACAATCAGAAATGGTGACCATTGGCTCGTCATTGTACCTGGCATAAAGTGTGTATAATACGCGCCTACTGAAAATGATAATTAACGATTTGAACTCCACGTATATGACCCTAGTAATCAAAAGAATCCTCTTGTGTCTGCTGGTTTCTCATTCGAGAAACAGCATAATCCCAGTTTTCATTGAGCAAATCTTTTCTATAACAAAATGCTGGTTATACTTCAAAGAACAGAAAGTTGTAGAAATTTTTGACAGTCCATACCATGATCGGCTAAATTAAATTTCACATCGAATTTCACACATAGGAGAACTGAATACTGAGTCATCAAAGAGTACCTTTCCAGCCCTGCAGGAGTCTAGTACTATCTGCATGTGACGTTTTGCGTTGAAGTGGTGTCCATATTTCAGCATATGTGAGTAGGCAAACTCGAGATCATCCCATTTCTTCCCAGCAGCCCATGCATCCAGCATCAAGTTGAATGTGTAGACATCCGGAAAAACTTTATCCTTGCCGTCCAATTTATTGCTAATAGAGTTACCATTACCCAATAACTTGAAAAACATTTGCTTTGCTTCTTCAAACATCCCACTATCTAGATAAGCTTTTAGCATTATATTGTAAGTAATCAAATTTGGGGAGCAAAACTGGTGCATGTGGTTGAAGATGTATGCTCCACTCTGAATGTCTCCAGAGTCCAGACAGGCTTGAATTAGACCAGTGTAAGTCACCACTAGAGGCTTGGTAGCAACTTTGCATATTTTTTCCATCTGTTCCAGAGTAGAAGATGGAACCAAAAATAGAAAGGAACATTAGTATTCAACTGAAGGTCTTTCTGGAGATAATTAAGATAAGTCATGTAAGTATAAATATGTTTTTAGAGTACATTTAAGCAAGACAAGTCACGTATGTACCAATACATTATCTGAGGATACATCGCCCTCGTTCTGAAATAAAAGCCATAAACTGACTACTGTATCATGGAAGAAAGTAATGGAACTACAAGAACTTTCATTTGGTATTTTGGCCTAAATTCTTTGCTCCGTGATACTCAAATCAAAACCTCTTTTTGATGACTGAATGCATCTCTAAAGTCCCATATTTAATAATGTCGGAAAGGTAATGGATATCGTAATGGATCTACCAGGAAACAATCCGAGACAAATACTGCTTTAATATTGGATGCTCAAAATTTCATGGTAATGGCCTGGCTAATCACTTCGATGGATGACAAAATTAATGAGAGTTTCATGTGCTACAAAACCGTCAAAGTAGATACAGGAACCAACCAAGACAGAATACTGGAATCTACAGAACTAACAGCAGTTATTTGAACTGCGCAACAAGGTCCTGAATATCAATCAGTTGAAAATCAATGTAACAATTTATTTTAGTTCATTTTAACAATTTATTTTACTTCACTATAAAAATTATGGCACGAAGTTTTATTCCATCAGAATTAATGGTTGTGATCAGGATGAATTTAGAACTTAGAGTTACTAGAAAATGGTAAGCAAGGAGTCCACTTTTCTGGACACTAACTCGATACATCGGATTTGACTTTAATGCTTTAAAAGTCACAGGATCTCCCAGCACACTGATAAAGTTCTTGATGAACAAATGAGCACTAACCTCTTCAGCAAACTAAGAGTGAAGTAGTAAAACAGAGAATACAAAATTACTTGAGATAATCTTAGAGAAGCAGTGCTTAGCATTTAGAATAATATGAGGATTGAGTACATATTAGGTTTTCTGTGGGTGTCTTTGCAGTCCAACAAGATAGCTTATGATTATTTGTTAGCAATTGATATAAACAATAAATTGTAGTGAATTTGCATTAACGTACGTATGAATGCTCTCCTTTATAATCAATTGCATTTAACTTCTAATAGTATATAGTCAGAAACAGAATCAATTACCACACGAACCCCCGTTGTGATATTTTAAGAGGAATATCAACTTTACTGAAACGTGATTACGTCCTTTTATTTGATGTCTAATAGCATATATGAATATTCAAGATAGATCATAGGGTCCTGAAACAGAGTGGCATAATAGAACAAGATCAATGAGAGCTAAATACAAGAAACGTACTTGCATCAGCGCTTCTTCACACCTCCCTGCACTACAAAGACAACGAGCAAGGTCATAATACAAACTGGCAGTGCCCACGATTCCCCGTCCTTCCATGTCTTTTACAGCCAGTAAGGCCTCGTCTGTTTTTCCTTCCTTCCAAAGAGTATCCACAAGAACTAAGTGCATCAAAGACAACTTAATTCAGCAAAAATCTTTTGCAGCATGTCAACAAAGCACATTTCTGCGTTACCTTTATAGGTTAAAGCATTGGGAACGCATGACTTTTGCATTTTCTTGAAAAAATCATGAACCAAATTGTATTTGCCACATTCGAACATGACCTGGATGAACACTTCAGTTTAGCTATTGGTATAATCAAACAAATCTCCATAACTAATATGTTCTAGGCAAACATTAAAACCCGCATAAAAGGCACCTTACCCCACCCCAACCCAAAGTATTTAGAGGGGGGGGGGGGGTAAAAAAGAGAATGGTCCTTTCACAACAATATGAGGAATGAGTAAAGGGCCATTCAGCTAGACAGCTATGCTATAAGATTCTCTCCTTTTTTTTCCTCCTCCATTCGCATACTCAATATGCTATAGCTTCTTCCTTCTTTTCTCATTTACAGCTTTAATATTGAAATAAAATTTAAAGCACAAAAGCTGCATATCATGAAAAAATGATCAGAAGTAAGAAATAGGATACATTATTGACAGTTCTCCTAAATATAATCAATATTAAATTGATCGGCTGTAATCTTTTTCCAGATAGAAGTTGTAGTTGGACATGTACATGTGTAGATGTCTTTCAACATATTTATGAAAACTTGCTCTTCTAATTTCCTTGGTGAGTGGATATCCAAGAAGTTTCAAGCTCTTCGGCTCGCTTTTTGCAGTGCAAAGGGACAAAATAGATAAGGAGCTTCTGATGTTATTGATATGTATCTCTTAGAAGCTATCTGCTATACCAAATACATCTTGTCATCTTGCAGATAATCTTTTCATTTTTCCTTGATGAAGATAGGAATCACATCATAAGAAGAAAAATGCAGCAGTGTAATTTCCCATATCAAGGCCAGCATACACCAATTAATGCTAGATCTCAATGGTTATACAAAACATGAGATGCAAGTTCATGCGAGTATTTGCAAACAAATGTCAGGAAACCTCAAACGGGAGCTCTGATTGAAGCTAATTTAGGTGGAAGTGACTCTTAGTGAAGAGAGAAAATACAAAAAGAGAAACAATTTATTATCCTTCTAAACTATGTCACCCCACACTAAACATCTGCAGAAAAGGGGAAAGAAAAGAAAAAGATGATTACCTCCATGACTAATCCATATGTTGTTATTGAGGGCTGCTGGTCCCGGAGCTTTAGCTGTTGCAGTACCCAAAAGGCACCCTCCCAGCTTTTACGGCGAACACAGGCATTTAGCACCTACAAGAAAAGAACAAAATCATTCTCATAAAGTTGCCATTTGAACAAAACTGAAATATACTGGCACCTATAAACAAAGAGCAAAATCATTCTAATGAAGTTAGCATTGGAACCAAATTGAAATATACAGACTTCCAGCAGAAATTAATTGCAGCACATTTATGCATCAAGAATAAAAATTACACAAGAACTTCAATCAAGAATATATCACAGATTATTAGGAAGGATTCCACATCGCTTTGGGTGTAACTTTATGATTTTCTACTCTCCTTTCAGTTAATAATAGAATTCAGCAACCAAGTCCTTATCATATGTATTTACTTACTTGAAGGGTTTATAGCTCAGAAAGGAACTCTGTCAAAGAGACATATTTTAGCAAAACAAGTTCAGCATCCAGGGAGCAATAGCACTGAGTTAAAATGATTGCTTCAAATTTTGATACTTGGCTTCTATAGGGAAGTAGAGATGCATAATTTACTGAATGTAGTGCTAATTGAATGAGGAAAATCGTTGATGCATTAACCATTTAGTTATAGATCGTCAGTACTATTTTCTAGATATAGCAACGTTAAATTACCAATGCCATACTGAATTCTTTTCTCATTTGGCTTCTAATTCTGCTTTGTTTTTCTTGTATCTATCTCAATTATCTTTTTCTTAAATTCGGAAGACACTAAGCTCTCATTCTTTACTGAGCAGCAGAAGTTCCCAGCATGATGGTGAAACAAAATGACCCTGCTATCTTATGTCAAATGATAAGGCAGTCAGAGCCACAAGTGCATTTAACCAAGAACAATCCCCAACTTTGGTCCCTTCTGGTGCACCCTTTCAATACTTACAGCGTTATAGACAACAACATCCGGCTCAAGCCGTGGATCAAACTTCTCAATAATATTAGTCTTGAACTTCTTTTTGGGTGGTGATCGCATGGTATCGATGACGTCAAATAGTTCCTTCATATGTCCTGCTTGCCCAAGAGTGACAGCAATACAACGGTAAGCCACAAGGTCTGGATACGATGATATGTGCTCCTAGGAAATGAGTCGAGGTTGGATGTATTAGTTACATATCACACAATTCATCTCAATAGGAAACAAGATGTTGATTAAAGGAGAGACCAAGTGATGGAAAGAAAGTTTATAGGTGTTACCTGCATTGCATGAAACAAGTTTAGTGCTTCCACTGGCCTCCTTGCCTTCCCCAATGCATCCAGTGCAGCTGTGTAAATATATCTTGCAAAAGAATTTAATCATAGGATCCATCAGCATCGATTTTCCATTAGGACTTTGACCCTAGACCTACCAGAAAAAGGATAGGAAGGATGTGCCACCAAAAATATAATTCAAAACTTTGAACAATTTCAGAAGATTCATAAAGGAAAAATCAGTTAGTATTTGACAAAGAACCTAACGGAATTTAACAAGCTGTAACAGGAATCAAAGTTTTCCAAAATGGTGTCAACCGGTAATAAATTTAGAAGGTCAGGTAGGTTCTTTTGAGAGTTTCATGTAAAATGCTTTCCTAAGACACATTTAAAAGAAGTTGCAGATCCATGGAAGGATTCATTGATGCAGATATAAATAAAAAATCAAGCATACCACAACAAAAACAAATGCACTGACAAATTTTTAGATAGGAAGCACCGTTATTTCACTTTTTCACATATTGAAAGTAATTATGATAACATCATGATACACAGCTAACTGTAACGCAGGCATCAACACCACATCTAAATCAATCAACTATACCTGAATCCCAAATAAAAAATATACAAATATATTTCAGGAATCGCTAAGACATTGCACTATCTCAATACACTAAAAGGGCTGTCAAGTTCCCTACGGGAAGAGGAGTAGGAGAAATGATCATAGAAAAGATACCTTAACTTGTGTGACTTGAAGCGTTCACGTGAACGAAGCCACTCAATGACTTGCAGCACCCGTCTCCAATTTCCCAATCTGCCCAATATTTGGATAATCCTCAAGATAGAATGATCTGAGAATTTAATCTGAGCACTTCGCATCATTTGAGAGAACATCCACTCAGGCATGTCAATGTCTGCACCATTTAGACTGTAAGAGTAAAATATTTTATTACGAGTCAGAAAAGAAAATTTTACTAACGAACTACCAACTGTTTTGCAATTTTAGAGGATCCTTAATGGCTGCAACATAAGTCCTTTTTTCGGTGATAAACATTAGTCCTTTCATTTTTCAATTTTGTAGTGTTTGTTATGGCTGGGAAGGAGATCCCGGAATTGACTTATTTTCATAACTTCATAGAAAAGGCGCTGTTTTTTTTGGTAAGGTTTGCAGACGATGGGGCCATAAGTGTCACTCAAGCATAGAGCTGCCCTTTAAGCACCATTCATTGTCAAAAGTAACTAGCTTTCGGAGATTCTTATCCAAGAAGAAAAAAAATACTGGGCATGACAAAGCAAACGGTTGCAATAAAGCACTAACAAGCACCGTGCTTCCACAATCTACCAACTAACATTTGACTCTAGAAAACAAACTTTAAATCAAACCTAAACTGGAGAAAATGCTTAACGCTTGTTCTGTAACAATGTACCAATGTCCCCGTGGTTCAAAGACATACATGTTTACTTTTGTCTAAGTTAAGCATAGAGCTACCCTTTAAGCACCACTGAATGTCAAAGGTAACTAGTTTCTGGAGATTCTTATCAAAAAAGAAAAGCAGAAGGACATGTTTTTTTTTTTTTTTGATCAAGTAAAAGTATTTTCATTCATAAACATGGCCAAAGAACGACCGTATACAAGGGATATACCAAAAGATAAAGAATCTACAAAATATGATTCTCTACAAACTCCACCCAATCCTCTATACAACTAGGAACTTTCTGATTACACCAAAAGAAAATAAGGGAGCGAAGACTACTCCTCAATTGAGAAAAGCAGAAGGACATGTTAAAGAAACAATACTACCAAATGAGGAAATTATCAAATAGGAAAACATACTAATCAAAATGCAGCACTGGAAATAACTCACCACTTTGCAAGCTTTTGGATTCTCTCTTCCATCTCAGCCTTAGTAACTCTTGGCTTATCATAAGCATCTCCATCCATTGACTTAAAAGCTTCTCTTTCCATGCTCACCATCTCATCAACATGCCTTTCCTTACTTATTATGCTCTCTCTTTTCTGATTCTTCACCATTCTAAATTCCAATTTCCCACCACTACCCTTCTCTTTCACAACTCCAACTCCTTCATATTTCTCCTTCTCAGACTTTCCAAATTTACCCTTTTCTTCACTTTCCTTTCTTCTAACACTATCAAATTTACCCTTTTCTTCACTTTCCCTTCTTCTAACACTATCAAATTTACCCTTTTCTTCACTGTCCTTTCTTCTAACACTATCAAATTTATCCTTTTCTTCACTTTTCTTTCTTCTAATAACACTATCCCTTTGTTTCTTTTCTTTCACAGACTCCATAGCTTTCAGATATTCATTAAATGAAGGCTTGAATTCAAGCTCTTCTCTATCAACTATCCCATTATCTAAGCTACAAGCAACTATTCTCTTCTGTTTCTTCACCCTTTTCTTTACCAGGGAAATTTCCAAAAAGGGTGTCTCAGAAAGTGAAAATCTTGATGAAAAACAAGGGCAACGAAGGTAATTTGAACCAAAAACTCCATTGAAATCAGTACAAGAAGAAGCTCCAAATAGAGCTTCTGTTAAGATAATTGCCACCATGTCAAATCAAACTACGCATCAAAGGCTGCAACTTTTTCTCTTCTTGGTTTGGTCTTTTGGTTGCTGGTGAAAAAAGATTGGATTTTTTCGGCTAATAGTTGTAAATGTTCAGTGCTTTTGGTTATAGCCAAAATGGCCCATTTTGCTGTGTCACTTCCGGTGAGAGAATGACAAAAATGGCCTCTTATCTTTGGTATAGGTTTAAAGTAGTTACTTAAGTATCAATTAAGCGGTTTTGGTCTTTTAAATTTACCAAACGTGAGCATTTTTAGTATTTGTTAGATTTTTACTAAACTCTAATTATTAAATTTAATTGGGAACGTGAAAATAAAAAATATTTATCGGGAGTTCATATTTAAAAATACATATTTTATAGTTTATGTTGCTTTTGATTTATTTCAAAAGTCTAGAGCAATTTTATGAGATGCAATTTTTGTTATATTTTTATTTTTTTTTGCCTATTTTTTGTGAACTTTTTATGCTGCGGTTTTTAGAAATTTGACAGAAATTTCTGGTATGTCTGTTAAATATTTTTTCAAGGTTCTGGTTAAATTTAACTATCGGAGTTCAGTAAATATCATCTGACAAAGACCAAAAATGTTCACATTTGCAAACTTAAAGGACCAAAACTGCTTAATTGATACCTAAAGGTCTATTTTGAACCTACAGACCATTTTTGTCATTCCACTTCTGGTATCGGGTCCAAGTACAGGTAGATTAGAGGGTTAGCTCTTTTAGTTGGAAGAAAATAAATATACTTGATTATTTTAAAACAATTATAATTGTGTTTAATTAGTATAATAACTTTTAATACATTTATAACTATGACTATTTTTCTTGAATGAATGATAGCTAATACTCTTTAAACCAAAAGAATGAGCGGATATTCTTGAATATTGTCAAATTATATTGTCAAATTGGATTTATAAATCGTACTTTCAATACAAATCACATCTTTAAACATGGTTTACAATAGATTCAAATGCGATTTACAAGTCGCTTCCTAAAGTGCATTTCACAAGTTGCATTTATGAAGTTATACGCGTGATTAATAATATATAAATTGATAATACAGAGATTATGAATGTAAGGAACGTAATACATAAAATATTTCTTATCAATGTTTAGTATGGTATATTACAAATTACTATAAATGTATAATTTTAAAAATATTTTTATTTTTTACAAAATTAAAATTTGTTTACTATTATGAGAGTTAGTTGTTTGTCATTTCAGCATTTTTAATCCATGTCTTACGAATACTCATGTTATACATATATTATGAGAAAAATAAAGGTAGCAATAAAAAATAACATAAATTAGTGTTT
Organism: Lycium ferocissimum; assembly: GCF_029784015.1. NCBI lineage: Eukaryota > Viridiplantae > Streptophyta > Magnoliopsida > Solanales > Solanaceae > Lycium > Lycium ferocissimum. Next base: position 47,923,123 of record NC_081343.1, on the reverse strand, counting down.
GATTCTATTGGGAGTAGAGGTGGCAAGTTGAGTCCATATTTAGAAAATTAGCTCATTTTACCCACATATAAGTGAGTTGGGTCACTCATATTTTAAGTGGGTAAATATGGGTTTCAAGTCTCTCTTTAACCCATAAAAATATGGGCAAATATGGGTAAAATATGAGTATCCATATAAGAACACACAAGACCCAATAACAACTCATTTTGAAAATGAGAAATTTCTTTCTTACCTCCCACCCCACCATGCCGCCCCACCCCACACACTTTTTTTTAATTTCATGTACTTTTTTTTTTATTTTTTATAAAAAGCTTATAAAAAAGGAAAAAAAAAAAATTCTTACCTCCCACTCCGATCCCTACCCCCACCCCCATCATACCCCCCCCCCCCAAAATTCAATTTCATATATTTTACCTTTATAAAATTTTATAAAAAATGAAAAGAAAAATTCTTACGCCCCCCCCCCTCCACGACCCCCCCTCATGCCTCTCCGCCCCCCCCCCCCCCCTCCGCCCAAAAAAAATCAATTTCAAATATTTTACTTTTATAAAAGTTTAATAAAAAATGGAAAAAAAAATTCTTACCCACCCGCCCCACCCCCTCCACGACCCCCCTCCCCCCCCCCCAACCAAATTTCAATTTTCATATATATTACTTCTATAAAGAAATTATAAATAATGGAAAAAAATTTCTAGTCCCCCACCCACCCCTCCCCTACCTCCACCCCCTCCTCCCTACCTCAAAAAAATCAATTTCATATATTTTACTTTTATAAAAAAATTATAATAAATGAAGAAAAAAAAATTCTTACCCCCACCCCTCACCCCTGAAATTTATATGAAAAAATTAATTTAACTTAACAAAAGAAAAAAACTATAAACATACACTTGAAATAATATTACACTTGTATAATATGGGTTAATCCATAACCAACTCAGTCATTTATCACCCAACCCATATTTACCACATAAAATATGAGCGGTTTGAAACCCAACCCATTTTTGTTCAAACCATTTTCAACCAAACCAAATCCAACCAAACTCATCCATTTGTCACCCCTAATTTGGAGCTTAAATTTCCTCCATGCCCAACCAAACGAACCTCAATGCATATAATATGTGATGTGTATTCAAACATCAGTTTTTAATTTCGTGTAATAAACTGTAAGGTGAATACCACTAAGTACGATTATAATATCACTCAACGTTAGATATAAATACCGTGGAAAGGGGAAGGATGATGATGAGATTGAAAGGCATAAAATGGCGGGTGGAGAGTAAAATAAGCGATACAATAGATGAAAGAGAGTGAAGAATTGTTTGAGAGAGAGGTCGTCCAAGTAATGGCTGTTATTGTATTGAGGAAATGGTTTCACTTTTTATGATAATTTTATAGGGAAAAGGACACATATGGCCATCCGGGTGGAACTATTGACCCCCGATGACCCAAAAATCTTAAAAGTCATTTTTTAGCCTTTTGAAAATAATTTCACTTTCAAGCAATTTTTCAACTAATCCCATCATATGTATATAAATTGTATCATTGATGTATATATGTATCACTATTGTATATGTATAGAAAATATATCATATGTATAGATTATATTATTATTGTATAGAATATGTATCACAACTGTATATGTATAGAGAAAATGTATCACATGTATAGAAAATATATCATTGTTGTATAATTTGTGAATATATAAATGTATAATCAATGTATAATTTCTATTTAATAAAAATGTTTAATTAATGTATACTTAGTAGGCGTTTGGCCATGAAAATCAAATATTTTTCACTTCATTTGGTATTTTGGAGTTGGAGTTGAAGATGAAGTTATGTTTGGTTATAGTTTTTGTAAAGAATATTTGGTTGTTTGAATGTATTGAAAGTGAAAATAAGGTTTTTGGTGTTTTCCAAATTCCAAATACAACGTTGTATTTGAAATTTTCATGGCCAAACGTTGATTTTCAAATAAAGTGAAAACGTTTTCCGGAAAAAAGTGAAAAAGTTTCATGGCCAAACGGGCCCTTAGAAAACATATCATAGGCGTTTAATTTCTGTTTAATAAATGTATACTTACTAATTATACACATATTATACATGTTTTGGGATATTTTTTGAAGTCTCAATATGAATTTTTTTGTCTATCTTTAGTGGCCACTTTTTCATCTATTGTGGCGACTTTAGTCTTGTTCTTTTTGTACCAAATCTTTTGGTGACGACTTTTCGCTCTTTTGTGGTGACTTCACAAAAAGTCTTTTTTTTTAAGTAAAACTTACATGAATTACCTTTTAATAGTTTAGTAATTGGTATAGGCTACAAGTTGAAGATTTATAATTCGTAGGCTAACTTTTTAATTTGTATTTGTTGTATCTCGCATTTTTGAAATACAGTGAAATATAGCGAAATACAGAGAAATACAAAATACATTAGAGTAAATTTAGGCTCTATTTTTGGAACATATTTTTTTTAAAAAAAATTCTGAGAGAAAAAATAGGCTATATTTGTGGAACATAATATTCTTTTCCTTTTAAATTAGTAAGTCAAATTAAACCAACCATATTTCACACTAATCACTGAAGAGTAAAATCAGGCCCTATTTATGGAACAGTTTTTTTTTTTTTTTTTAAATTATGGGATTCAATTTAAAACTTCGCATAAATCACGCATAATGGTTGTTCTTCCATAAAAGCTTACGATCTCTCTCAACTTTTTTATCCTTTGAAAAAAAAAATACTGCTTGAAATATAATGAAATATGGTTAATTGTTTAAGAAATATAAAGTTATAGTATGCGTATATACAATGGAATACAATGAAATATATCAGAAACTGTTTCATAAATTGGAAATATAAAATGCAGAAATACATTGAAATATAGCAAAATACAAAAGTCGTGAAAACAAAGTGTAGTGAAAATAGTTTCTATATTTGGAACATTCACTACATTTACACCAAAAAAAGATAAATACAATGAAATATACTAAAAATTAAATATACTATTTGTTAATATGCGAAATACCTTAAATATATTTTATCGTACGCTTAGTGGGCATTTTATCAAACGTTGGGCATGAAGGCTCCGGCCTATCAATCTTTGTTCTCGCAAAAGAAGCGAGTTGTCTCGGATTACTACAAAAGAACGTTATCCGGAGATAAAGACTTTCATTGGACTAGTTAATAATGCTTCACTCATTCGTCCTTCACCGTTGTTAGAGCTCTTTTTTTCACTCCGTCATCGACCATGGCTCTTTTTAATAAAGCTTCACTCCGTCGTCGACCATGAGCCGTTTCGCTACTACGTATTCTTCGATTTGTAAGAAAAAATGAGATCTAGGGTAGGTGATGCAACGGAGAGAGAAAGGGGTGAGGGAAGAAAATAAATTTGGTAGGTGAGAAAATCAATTTAAAGATTAGGGGAGATGGAACAGAGAGAGAGAGAGAGAGGTGAGGGAGAAAAATAGATTTGATAGGTGAGAGAAAAATATTTGAAAAAAAAAAAGATTGTGGGTAAGTGGGAGAGAGAGGTACTTATTTTTAGGGAAAAATACTGCTATGATTACAAAAATAAGTTATAGATGGTAATTTGATAAATAATTAAGCTGCCAAATATAATTAAAAAAAAAGGTAACTATTACTAATAAATAAGTCTTAAAGGTAGTTATGGGCTGTAAAAAAAAATCTTTTTTTTAATTGAATAGGCTAGGTGGCTAGTGCTTGGTATTAATTTGGGCGAACGGCCAACTCGGGTCATTTGCTTAAAATGGGAGGCAATTTGGACGTTGCCCTTATTCGGGGGTGGTCTTTAATTTTTGCCCCTCAAATTGTTGGTCTTTAATTTTTGTCCTTCACCTAAAATACCCCGAGGTTTTGGATTCGAACTCCGGCTCAGGAAAAAAAAATTATTCGCAAAGGCAAAATTTCGTTGCAACAGTTTAGGCCTTAAGGCCTAACTGTTGTAGAATTCCAGCAGAGTAAAAAAAAATTACCTCTGCTTCATAAGGCAAATTCTGCCTTCTGCCTTATAAGACAACTTTTCGCGAAGCCTTGCCTTACGAATTTTTTTTGATTGAGCAGCGGTTCGAATGCAGAACCTCGAAATATTTTCAGTCACTTTTTTAAGCGAAGGGCAAAAGTTAAAGATCAGCAATTTGAGGGACAAAAATTAAAGACCAGCACCTTTGAAGAGCAATCCGTGCAAAAAAAAAAAAAAAAAGTAAAATGGGGCCATTTTAGGCCCTTATTTTTTCCCTGCGGTCACACCATGTACTTTTCTCATTTTTAAATGGGAGATTTTCAAATTTGTTGAGGTAAATATTTGCTAAGTGTTGTACTTGTCTTCTTGATAATTGATTTTCAAAAAAATTCTAAGTTTGTCGTTAAAATTTTTTGGCTTAATATCTAGATGGCCCCTTAAATTTGATAGGTTTTATAAGATAGACACTCAAACTTAGCTAGTGACCAGATAGATACTTAAACTTAGCAAAAGTGTATCTTTTAAACATCTCATATTGACATGGCAAGTTGATTGTTTTGCACGCACATAATAGCGCTTGAGAACCCAAATTGTGATTTTTCCCGCTCAAAACGTGTATGTAATTGATTTTTTACATTTCAAAATAAAAATATTATTCCGTGTGGCTCCCATAGTTTCAACTTACTCCTTCTTTAACTGTTAGTATTATCGGATTCTTCTCCTTGGATCATTAGCGTGAGTTCTCCATTTTTACAAAGATCAACTACTTTTTCATAATTAGGTTATTACTATATCACCAAAAAAACATAAAATTCAAGTAGATTATTAAATTTTATGAAAGAAAACCCAATATACAAATAAATCTCCCAATATTTTCAAGTTTCATACTGTAAAAACCAAAAACCCAATTGAGTCATAATGAAGTAAAAGATCTGAGGATTGAGGTTGGGATCCAATTTTAAGTTAAGATTTTAACTCATCATAACCAAGTTGAGTTATTTATGGAGTTCAAGTTGGTAGATGGAGCACAAGTTAATGAGAGGGCCAAAGTTTTCTTGAGAAAGAAGATGGAAAAAGGGGTTGGTGGAGAAGGTGGTGGTGGCAAAAGGGAGGGGAAGGGGGAACTGTCTGGGTAGTGGATAGTGGGAGGAGGGTTTATTTCTTTTTTCCTTATTGCATTTTTTCTATATATGCTTCAGTTTTTTTCTAATACTTTTTATTTATATTTGTCAATTTTTTTTCTTTGAAATGACACGTGTCATTTATTAATTGGTCCACATAACACATTAGAAGCAAGTGTATTTCACACACTTAGCCTTATGTACACGGGTTTCTGAAAGACACTCTTCTATCAAGTTCAAGGGTTTATCTGCTTACTAGCTAAATTTGAATGTCTATCTTACAAAATCTACCAAGTTTAAGGGCCTATCTAGGTATTAAGCCAATTTTGTTAGTACTAATAAATTATAAGTAACAAGTAAAACCATCACAATTTGTAGCTATATTTTGCTTTCAACACTTACGAATTCAAGTTGATTTTACGAAAATCAATTGAGTTTATGGGGTTCAAATTTATTATTTGTACTTTTATAGTGCCTTTTCAAACAGATATACAAAGTATGAGTTAAAGTTATTGGATTCAAATAGCAGGTTTGAAAAAAGGCCGCATCCCAATTTTTTTTTTTTTGAAAATGTGTCGTCTCAATTATTACGCAAATCAAAAGCGAGTACATCGGAAATAAAAGATGGTGGGAAAGACCCCCGTTCCATCAAATCAGACATAGAAACAACCATCTGGGGTTATTTTTTTTTTTTTTTGAAAATTTCATATTCTTACGATCCTCAATTATTACGCAAATCAAAGTCGAGTCACATTATCGAAATGCTATAAAAAAGATGGTGGTGTAAAGACCCCGTTATCCATCAAATTTAATTTCATTCATTTAGTTTTTTACCATTTAGTACATACGGTGGATGAAACACCTTGTGATGAACATCCAAAATTCTTTACCAAAGTTTGTGCAAAGTGTTTGAGTAGCTATGATTTTCGTGCATTACTATATTCTAACTAAAGAAAAATACACTAATTGAAAAACCTTTCATTAGTGTCTTACGATCATAACCAAGAGAATCAAAATAAGAATTATTTGAAATGTTTCATTGGGGAGTTTGATGAACTAAATGATTATTTGTCTTAATCACCACACGACAATTAGCAAAGTCGCTTTTCGGTTTTTCGGGTTTCGGTTTCGCAAATTTCATGTCTGACCCAAAAATATGCTCATAATCTCTTGTTATGTGAGACGATGGATTTAACACTAACATGCTAAAATTTAGGACATTTATGTTGTTTGGCTTTATTTAAAAATGTCTTGCTTGTACGTTGTTTGTTGTTCCAATGAAATTCGGGAAGCTTTAATTTTCATGCAATGTGTATCAATCTCGCTCGGTATTTTATGTGTATCGTGACTTTTCTCACCTTGTGTAGTAGAGTGCAAAAAACAAAGCTCAAATTGTGAGAGAAGTATCAAAAAACAAAGCTCATTGTGACCTCGTTTTGTCATTTAATTTCATTCTCGTTCTTTAGTATAGGGGGAGTGAGTAGATTCATTTCTCCTTTAGTAATCTCGATTAGAAGGGATAAGCATTCAACACCTTGCGATGTTATTTCCTCTATCGGTGATGCTTTCCTTTCAAAATTCTTTGCAAAAGTTTGTATTAAGTTTTCCTTCAAAGAATTGCATTTGACGCTAGCTATTTATTATTCCAAAGTAAGGTGTTTCGTGCATTACTATAATTCCCAAACCACAAAAATAACCTCATCAACTTTACCTTTGTCAAAGTTGATGTAACTAAATATAACTAAAAGTCTGTCCGGCTATTCGGCTGATTTCTAAGAAAAGTATACCTGAGATCGAGCTTGCATTTTTATCTTCTTATGGTGAATTGTTCCTCACATGCTTAATCTCGGTTTACAAATTAACAACAATTAACGTAAGTATGAATTCTTGTCGACTTAACGGAATATAGTTTAATCGAGCTATTAAATTTAAAGTAACCATAAAACTTTGCATCCATGACGAGTTTGTGGTAATTAAGTTATATCCCAAAGAAATTAACAAATCGATATTAACGAGATTCGTGTGGATCCTCGTATATATACTTCAAAACTATTCAATAAATTGTTCGAATTAAGCGAATAGTAGTTAGTATCTCACGTTAATCAATGGGTTCGTGCCTCCAACAATTAACATACGATCATACAACCCATAATTAGTCTAAAAATATAAAGATTAATGGAAAGGAAGAAAATTGATGGCAAAGAGAAGAAATTTAATGGAGGATGGACTTTAATAAGGAGAGCCTAAATATTGCAACTCCTAGTCATTTTTTTGGTGTCTTGCTCTCGACATTTTGCAACTTGAGTCAAAATTCCTCGTGCACAATTATTTTCGAAATTTGGTGCATATCCGGCCATGAGATCTTTGGCCAATTCATAAATCTAGAAATGTGTCTTTAAAACAGGATGGCAAGAAGCAGAGGCAGAACAACTTCAAAAAAGGAGCAGAACCGAATTGGTTTGGTTCGGTGTTCAGTGTCTACATAAAAAAAGCAGAACCGAAATGGCCAGAACCGAAGTATGAAAAGGCAAGGCAAGAAGAACGAACGCCGCTTTCTCATACGACTTATAAGCTGAATCCAAACAGGCTCTAATTTAGCAAAGGTAGAAGGGTTTTTTAAGCTAATTTTAATGGAGAGTTGACTAATTTTGCAAAGTTTTAGAAGCAAATTAATACACTCTCTCTCAATAATAATTTGAACTAGATTATGGATATCGTCAAGCTCAGAGTCGACCGTTGCAGTCCCCTTTTCTTAATGGAATCTCAACCGTTCATCTAACTCAAGCTGGTGGGACCAACAAAAGTCAACGGCTAAGATCAATATTACCATTAATAGAAATACAAATCTCTGGGGTAAATAAAGACAAAAGAACACAGAAAAAAACAAATTCAAATTTTGAAAATTCAAACGGCCATTAAAGCTGCGACAATCTTCCCTTTTTTTCTCTCCAAGTGTATAGTGAGTGAATCCTCAAAGTGTGAGCCTTTTCTATCACCATTTTAACTAATGATCTGTCTCTTTAAAAGTCATCAAAGTGGAGCGTCTTCTTTCCACCATCAAAGATAAAGACAAGCTATTTTTACTTTTAGATGGTTTTAAAGACTCGTCAAAAATTGAAATATTAGTAAAACCCATTTGAGCTTTCAGCTTCCAAAAGGGAAACTCTTCAACTTTTGAGGGTAATTGATTTTCTAGAGAAACTCTTCTTATATCTGTGTTTCCTAGAGCTGAATATATAGTGGAAAAGTTCTAATTTTGAGCTCCACATTTTGTTCTAGTTTTCTTTTCTGAGAGAGACCACCATATAAATACTTGGTTTTCCAAAATGCAGTGGAAAAGTTTCAGTTTTGAGCTTCAAACTGAAGAACCCCATTTGATATCTGTGATGATCAATGCTGAAAATATGGTGTAAAAGATTTAATTTTGACCCTTTTAGAGTTCTCTGTTTATGGAAAAAGACTTTCATTTTTGAGCTTTAAACTTGGGTTTAGTCATTTTATGAGAAAACCCCATTTATATACTCAGTGTTAGATTCTGAGCTCACAACTATTCAGGATATTGAGTATAAGGGGTGGAGTCTTTGTAGTTGTTCACAATGGGGGAGGAAAAATCATCAGAGAATAGAGTGAAAGGTTCAAAATTTGCTGATCAAAATAAGGCACCAAAGGGTAGTAATAACAGAAATGTAAAAGGAAATAGCAATATGTCAAAGGTGAGATCTTCATGGGGTTCTCAAATTGTGAAAGGTTTCTCAGGGGAGAAAAAAACTAAGTTGCAAACCACAATACATGCCAAGAAAGAACCGGTTCTTGGCAACGAAAACGCGAACCAGAAGAACTCTTCTGTGATTTCCCAGTCAAGAGTAAAGAGGTCTTTAATGGGAGACTTGTCATGTTCAGCTACTTCAATTCAAGTTCATCCTCAAACTGTTAACATTCACAAGACTAAATCTTCCGGTTCGCGTGATTTATTCAATGAAATTGATCATTTGAGGAGCTTGTTGCAAGAATCAAAGGGAAGGGAATTGAAATTGCAAGCTGAATTATCTGAATTTAAGAGGAGTTCTAAGGCAGTTGAGCTCGAAAGGGAGCTGGAATTAAAGAAGAGTGAGATTGATAGCTTTGTGAAGAAAGTTGAGTTGCTGGAATGCGAAAAGGCAGTCCTTTCTCATCAACTAGATCAGATATCCAATAGGGAAGAATTCAAAAGTGTGACTAGTTTGGATTTGGAAATGGAAGTTGTGGAGTTGAGGCGCTTGAATAAGGAGCTACAGCTTCAGAAAAGAGATATTGCTTGCAGGCTTTCTTCCATGGAGTCCCAGCTAGCCAATGTTGGAAAAGTTCCAGAGGTATTTACTTTTACTACTTTGTCTTGTTGATCTAATATGGATAAGACTATCCAGTTTGTATTTTCTTGGAAACTCGGTTTTGAAATCTTGAATTTGAATAACCTTGATAAATTGGATATAGATGCTTATAATGCAAAGTTTTCTCTAGCATTCCCTCCATCCCATTTTAAGTGTCGTTTTAGCTTTTTTCACATCCATTTAATAAAACAATAAATACAAGGTATAATTTACTAAGTTAGTCCTATTTAATAAAGGTAGACTGGTTTTCCTCTTAAATATTGTGCATACTTCTGTATTGTAGACGAAGTTAGTCCCATTTAATAAAGGTAGACTGGTTTTCCTCTTAAATATTGTGCATACTTCTTTATTTAGGGGTATAGTTGGAAATAATTGTCAACTTTAATCTTGAATTCCTATAGTGACATTTATTTTAGGATAAATTTTTTGAGCTAAAACGACAGTTAAAATGGGATAGAGGGAGTAGTTTTTAGTGAAATACTGAAAAATGTGTTTCAACCTATATCTTGTAGTTTTCATGCTTGTATGGGAAAGTCTTAACAATTGTAATTGGTTAGCTTGATTATATCTCGTATCTCCGTTTTGCCTTTTTCTTAGCAGGAAAACACAATTGAGAATATTAAAGCAGAGGCTTCTCTGTTGAGACACAAAAATGAAAACCTTTGCAAACAAGTTGAGGGTCTTCAAATGAGTCGGTTGAATGAGGTTGAGGAACTTGCCTACTTGAAGTGGGTGAACTCGTGTTTGAGAGAAGAGTTGCGCAGTTGCTCGTCCATGACATGTGATAAGATTTCTAGCCCTCATGGCAGTGAGAAAAGTAGGGAATCACTTTGCCTGTCTTATGATCAGAGTGATGAGGACTCAAAATGTAGTAGCGCAAGGAGGTTAAGCCTCGTTAAGAAGCTAAAGAAATGGCCTATTACTGATGAAGATATGCAACTAGTCGAGAGCCCGGATAATAATGTCATTAGTCATAGTTGGGAGGATACACAAAGTTCTACTCGCAGGCACTCGATAAGTGGATCAAAATTTTGTGTTGAGGACTTGATATTCAATAAGAGAAGGCAATCAGATGGCTTTATGTGTTCCAAGGAAGTGGAGAAGGAGGTTGAGCCTCTTGTTTCCCAACATAAATTAACCAATCCTTTGGAGGTCGAGAAACGTGTCTTGCGGATTCCTAATCCCCCTCCAAGGCCTTCATCTGTAGCTTTAATTGAACAAGAAGGAGAAAATTCTGTTCAAGTTCCTGGTCCTCCACCACCACCTCCCCCTCCTCCACCACCACCTCTTCCAAAACATATGAGAAAAACTACATCAGGCATGGTACAGAGAGCCCCTCAAGTAGTAGAGTTTTATCATTCACTGATGAAGAGAGACTCTAGGAAGGATTCATTAAATGGAGGAGTATGCGATTCCTCAAGTGTTGCAGACGTACGAAGTAGCATGATTGGTGAAATTGAGAACAGATCATCATATTTGCTGGCTGTAAGTTCTTTATAGTCTTCTCATTCTATTATTATCAATAAGACACACTAACCATATCTAGTCCAGCAATGAGGAAGTATTTAGATTTTCCACGCAGATGTTTTTCATTTCAGTCTCTTGACTTAATTTTACTCCTGATTGCATATTATTGTCCCACTTCCAGATAAGGGCAGATGTGGAAACTCAAGCAGAATTTGTGAATTCCCTGATAGCAGAGGTCAATAATGCAGTTTATTCAGACATCGAGGACGTAGTTGCTTTTGTGAAATGGCTAGATGATGAACTTTGCTTTCTGGTAAATTCAATATGTTTATTATCTAATGAAGTATCAAATCAACATAGAGAATAATGAAATATTTATCAACTGTAACAGTAAAGATATGGTTGTTGTTATCTCATTTTAAAATTTTTTGGGATTATTCACAGATGAATACGAAGAAGAACTTTTCGAAAAGTCATGCTTCTGTCGTAGTTCATTGTAGTTTTGTGACATTAAGTTCCGTAATTATTATCAATTGAATCCAGTGTACATAAATGGCAGTTCTCAGAAAATTTGACCAAATACTGAGGAACAATATCTGCTATATATCATATTAAGTGGAAGGTGCGTGAAGCTTGGAATTTACTGCTAATTTTGATCATTGCGCTTGCACTGTTCTGAAGGTGGATGAAAGGGCAGTCCTAAAGCACTTTGACTGGCCAGAGAGAAAAGCAGACACACTAAGAGAGGCAGCCTTTGGATATAGAGATCTCAAGAAGTTGGAGAATGAGGTTTCAAGTTACAAGGACGATCCTCGCTCGCCATGTGATATTGCACTAAAGAAGATTATTTCTTTGTCAGAGAAGTATGACCTCAAACTTTGTTATGTAAAGTAGTTATAATTTGGTACCTCCTTGCACTTCTGCCAGGAAAGTTGATTTTTTTTTTTGTACCTGGTTGTTCAATTTTTATGTTCACATTGCAGGATGGAACGTAGTGTCTATAACCTTCTTCGGACAAGAGACTCATTGATGCGGCACTGCAAAGAGTTCAAAATCCCCACGGACTGGATGCTCGATAATGGGATATTAAGCAAGGTCAGTTCTGACAATTCCAAATAGAAAGTCTTGGGTTGATTTAGATCATCAAACGGTAATAGAGCTTCAGATGCTTTGAGTAGCCAATGAGATATAACTAGCCGGAACTGGAAGTACAAAACTATACAGTATGCTAACTTGCTTACTGTAGAAACAACCATTATTTATTAGGTTATTGAACTGTGTTGTGCATGTTCATGGAATATGATGAGAGATTGATATGAGACAGATGGCGAGTTTTAAGATTGTACATCATCTTAAACTACATAACTCCATGCCATTTTCAGTAGCTCAATTTTTCAATACTGAAATTGCTCATCTGTTTGCAGTTTCATTCTTGCACACGTGCATGTCCTCCTCTACAGAATACTCAGCAAAAAATTACATTACCTTTTTTCTCTTATTATCTAGTTGTCATTTTGCTGTGGATTAAGTTCAAAGAAATTACGCAGATAAAGTTTGGCTCTGTGAAGTTGGCCAAGGTGTACATGAAGAGGGTAGCTGCCGAGCTTCAGTCCAAGGGACCATTAGATAAAGACACTTCCATGGACTACATGCTACTTCAAGGAGTGAGATTTGCCTTCCGAATTCATCAGGTTTGTCTAATCATACCAATACTGGCTTCTACATTTTCTCCTGTCTCATCTTTTTTAAATCCTTAAACAAGTTTTCTAATTGTGCAACAAAAAGAAATAGCAAAAGTCATAGATAGCCGCCTAAACTTTGCCACATTTTCCTCTGGGGTACCTAAATCGAGGGTTGTACCTATTGGGTATCTAAACCATTCCAAATTCAATCCTATTGGGTACCTTTTTCACAATAATCAGCAAAATTAAAAGAGTGTATAACACTCTCCATGGTATGACAACTTTGTCAAATGAAAACGTGACTCGTGACGGTGGGATCCATCATAATAATTAAAAAATAAATTATACACCCCCCCTCAAATTTTCATCTCCTTCGCCCCCCCACTGCAAAAAAAAACCGGCCGCCGCTCCCCCACCATTGGCCGTCGCACCACCACCCCCAACCGCCGTCTCCCCACCCCACCAATAATTTATTCCCCTTTTCTTCTCTTATCAATGTCTTTACAAGACCCACCAACCTTTAATGAAAGGTGAGATAAAAAAAAGAGTCATAGTGATGGTGAATCCCATTTTTTCCGGTGAACAAGATGGTAATACTACTTTTCAGATTTAAAAAGGATAAAAAAATGATGGTAAGAAATAACATTCAATTCACAAATTAATTTTATATAAATAATTAAAGAAATGAAGTGTTATAATGAAGAAGAAGAGAAAAAAAAAAAAAAAAAAAAAAGGAAGAAGAAGAAGAAGAAGAAAGAGAACGTAATGAAGAAGAAGAAGAGAGAGAGAGAAAAAAAAAAAAAAAAGGAGAGAACGTACAGTGATGAACATTTTGGCCGAAAGGGAAGGGGTGGGGTGGGGTCAGGGGACAAACGGGCGGGGGAGGGCGGGTGGGGGCAGGTGGGTTATTTTTTTATTTATTTATCTATTAAATTTTATTTAAAAGAGATAAAATTTTAATCAAAAAAAAAATTTAAGGAAAAAGAGTTGTCCACGCACTCAAGGAAAAGTGGACTCAATTGCTGTGCCACGTAGACACCATGTAGGCAAAAGGTACCCAATGGGATCGAATTTGGATTGATTTAGATGCCGATAGATACGATCACAAGTTTAGGTACTTACCGAAGGAAAATGTGATAAATTTTGAGCTACATCTATGAAATTTTTAAAAGAAATACTAAAAGAGGATGAAAAGAACAGTATGTACATCTTTTTTTATGGATAAAGACAAGTTTGTTATTACTGTACACGACACAAACTCCATGTTGTAGCAATTGTAACCAAAGATATTGATGAATTCACCTGCTAAGAAGAACAAGATTATTACTGATAACGAATAGATTGTTAAGAATACTGTGGGGGCTATCTATGACTTTTGCCAAAAGAAATACTAAAAGAGGATGAAAAGAACAGTATGTACATCTTTTTTTATGGATAAAGACAAGTTTGTTATTACTGTACACGACACAAACTCCATGTTGTAGCAATTGTAACCAAAGATATTGATGAATTCACCTGCTAAGAAGAACAAGATTATTACTGATAACGAATAGATTGTTAAGAATACTGTGGAGGGCACCAGTCTTACAAATTGTCTCTATTGGTACAGTTTGCAGGAGGATTTGATGCAGAAACTATGCAAGCGTTCGAAGAGCTACGGGGCCTAGCACTTTCTTTAAACAAGACATAGAAGATAAGATTTTTTTGATGAAGTACAATTTTGATAGAGGGCTTACCATCTCAGTAACCATCAATGCATGTATTAACACAAGTGTAAGAGAAAAAACAGAAAAGGTCATGGTGGAATATAGGAAACACCAATGATATTCCTTATCATTGGTTATTATTGGTTCTTGTTTTTGTTTTCAATTTTTTGCTTTGGGTGGGGATTGACTCTTGACAAATGAGTTAAAGTTTGGCTTGGATGGAAGCAGGAAGATCTCAAGCTATCAGTATATAGTATGTGTGTAAGGTTTGGTGCAAAAGCAGTTTGAACTTTTATGCAAGTTTTCTATCAATGCTATTAGGCTTGGGGAAAAGCAGTTTGAACTTTTATGCAAATTTTTATTAATAAGTTAGATATTTTCTATTATCTAAAGTTCAACTGTCGACATGTTTATACAATTCAAGTCTTAGCTGAAATTTGAACTAGTAATAAAACATAAGTTCTTATTCAGTAAACAATTGATAACCAAACACCTAAATATTGCAATCAGTTTTTTCTCACTTATGTTGGTCTTGCTTTGCTGTTAAAGAGTTAAAAGAAATAATGAGTACTGATAGATTTAAAACTTTGCTATGTTGCAATTACACGTTCTTCATCCTTGGTAATATAAACATAACAAGTTTAGGCAGAAAAATTGGACCTTTGCGGCCTTCGAAGAAAACATGGCAAAGGAAATTAGAATAGGCCATCGCCTTTGTTGTTCTGTCTTCAAAAATGTGTTGAGAGATTAAAAAGCGGGCTATTCCTATTGGGGGAAACTTACCTAAATGTACCCTTCAGCCATCTAATTTACCAAACATGGTCGAAGTAACACTGCCTATACACTTCGGTTGTGTAGGTATGTATATTATATGCATAGGTATTTAAAGTATATAGATATTTAGTATACTTTATACACTATTTATACATTATGTACATATTTTGTAAACTACATACTGAATGGTATTTGGCGGTAATTTTCTCATTCCTATTTATATGAAATAGGTTTTAGGGGTTAACGGGTTAATTTTTTTTTTTTTTTTTAAAAAGTGGGGTATTTTAAATAGAGAAAATTACACTGTATGTTAATTGGAGAACAATGCTACCAACATTGACCCATTTTTTTAATTCTTATAAAAAATGACCCAAACTTCTCTCTCTCTTCTTATATGTTTGTATATGTTGGTATAAGTGTCTGTATATGTGTGTATATGTTTGTATATTTTGGGCTATTTTTTGTAATGTAAGTCTTGAACTATTTTTTTGTAATGTAAGTGACCAACTTGTATATTTATGAAATTTTATCTTTTAAATAACCCAGTAAAGGAGGGGTAAATTTGGTCTTTTCCCTAAAATATTTTATGGAGGGAGTTATTATTTGTTTTGTCTTGGCTCAACTATCTTGTATGCTCATACAAGAGCTACTGCAATGGCGGATTCCACAAGAAGCTACTTTGGAATTATTTTCTGTTTTTTGTACTCTTTACCGTCTCATTCTTTTGTCCAAATCTTTATGTTTCCTTTCACTCTATCTATTTTATCTTTCAAAAGACTTCTTTTCTTTCTCAGTACATCCTCTGTTCTCCAATGGCCGAACTTCACAAGGTGAGAATTTTTATTTTCCGTCAACTCAAAGTTTCAAGTTTTATTAGACCCTTTTTCATGTGCTTGTAGAATATCATTTTACATGTTCCATTTGATTTTTTTTGCATGGAGAATTCAGCTTTGACTCTTCATTTTATTGCTTGATCATAGCTGAAGTAACTTGACACATTATTCTATCTGACTTGGATTAACTTCTGTTTTATGGTTCACTCATTGGATGGTCTAGAAATTAATAATTACGACCTGTGATACCAAGTTTGTCACGCCCCAAACAGGCGGATCGGCATCCAGCGCCTTAACCTGACCGAGTGAACCATCCATATATGTAAATTGTGCAAATGCTAATGAATCTGAATCAAATGATACAACATTGGGTAGGAACAAATGAAAGATGCCACTGGCACCACTGGCGTATCTAGCATATGAGGTGGGGTTCAAATTGAACCCCTAACTTTTGACGGGAGCATAAATTTATGTGCAAGAAATTATTAAAATTGTAATAAATAGTAGATATGAACCCATAATTTTAAAAATATAATTGGTTCAATACTAAAAATCTTAAGATTGAAACCCTAGAATTTAAATCCTGGATCCGCCTCTGAGTCTGGCATATATACATATGTAAGTGGGCCGCCGGGCCTGTAAAATGTGACAGTTAAGACAGTTCTAGTCATCATAGAGGCTTCATAGACATGCATTGATAGTCATTTGATCCATAAGGATCCCAGGATGCTGGCTCTCATGCTTTAAATGTTGTTCCCATAACTGTATCATTTGTCCCAATATGTTATAATCAATTCAGGCATAATTAGAATTCCTGACATTATTTCTAATATAAATGAAAACAAAGTTTAGTGCCCTGTTGCTTTCTTTTATTATCATATTCAGTTATCCAAACAGTGATTCTGCCGTGTAATTCCAATCGAAATACCTGATCAAGCGTGTATCTGTGGTCTTGCTTGACATAAGGGAAAACACGCTTATAGCTGCATTAGTACTTAAGTTACCTCTTTCTGCTATACTTTCAGGAAAAATATGTACGTGCCAGAGATGACCCTTTTTTCGATGGAATGCGAAGAGGTGAGACTGCAGTCATCAACAAAGGAAGTGGTTTAGATATCCTTAGAAAAGTCACAACGAGGTCGGCCTCTGATGTTGGTAACCGAGGACAGAAAAAGATTAGTGCAAAATTATCTGAAAATGATGTTTATAATGATAAACATTCTCCTTATTCAGCTTCAAAAAGTATTTGTGAACCTCTTGGTCGGTCATTATCCTTGTTGAATTCCTCCCCTGCGGGAAGTCCTTGGTCTGGTTTGAAGGTTGATTTGCATGATGTATATGAGTCAGTGGCTTTGCCTGCCTATGAAAGATCTTATAGTGTGATCAAGAAAAGTAGAACTATCTCCGACATTCCACTTCCTCCATCTGCAGCATTGTTCTACTGTGGAAATTCACTGCAGATGGAAGTCCTAATTGGATCATGTCAAGGAATTCACAGGCTGAATATGTTTCTAAAGGCAAGAAGAGATGATGTCAGTGCAGGAGTACCATCAAGATTCTTGCATGCAGTGATTGGGCCGGACTGCTGCGGTAACCTCCATGAACCATTCATTGTCCAATCAAAAGTGCCACCTTAGTAAACCAGCTTCTATTGTTTCATTTAATTTTAGTATGTTGCAATTCGGTAAATAGGTTTGAAGCAAATTCAAGGACGAAAAATAGAAATTGCTGAGCTTATATAGTCCCGTCGCATTATTCGAGAAATATTTGCTTGGTAGAATTTATAAACTGCAGGAGAGAAGAAAAAAATCCTAATCTTGGAGAGCAGACAATAGCTCGAAAGTGTGTCTGTGGCCATTTAACGACTTGCGTCTTACACTGGTTGAGCTTAATTGTAAGTTTGTTTGTATCTGGATGCAGATGTTGGATCTGTTGCTTCAACCATAATGTATGCTTTTTACTTGCATGAAGCATTAAATGATGACCAGTTATGCACCGTGCCTGTCATCAACATGAAGAGGTCGAATGTTCATTCTCATGCTGAGTTCAGATGGCTGCTAGATTCTTGCTTTGTTGATCAATCTTCCTTAATTTTCGTTGATGAGGTATGTTCCATTCTATATGCAAAGTTAGGAACGGAAATGAAATTTTAGTCTAGATTCTCTAGAATTACGTCCACATAGAAAATGAAAACCCGGAATGGAATCTAAACGGTGGTCCTGGGCATGAAGATCCTGTCTTCAATATAAATAGAAAACGTCTCTGTTCTCTAAATATGCTCAACTAATTCGTTCTTATTCAGTTGATAACTTGATATTGTTTGTCACATATTTTAATTATGTTCTCTCATTCATTAAACTTTGAACAGATTGACCTGTCCTACTATGATTTATATGGGAGTCTTAAACTAGTTTTAGTCAATTGTGGCAAGCTTCCAGCTAATCAGGAGGTAAGTACTCTGTTTCAAGGTTGCTGATTTGGTATTAATCAGTTAAATGATGATTACTTACTGCTTATTGGAGCAGGCATTAAAGGATGCAGTGGTTGAAATCTTCAATTGCAGAGAGGTTCTTCTTTTATTTTGATTTGTCTTGTTTCTGCATCTCCATTACGCTTTGGTCATGTCAACTAATAAAATCTGTCTGTGCTCTGACCTTTCTGTTTAAGCAGGAAGATACACCTTATTCTTCAGTTGCTGCTGTCACTGTTGGGAAGGTATCTTCCTCATTCCATAAGAAATTTAAGGGAAAGCCAACATACTGATATTGTTTTCCTTGTCTTTTCTTCTAGTATGTTTCAAAAACACTCTTTTATACATCTAAAAGCTCGTGCTCTTAAACTAGTTAGCGAGGATTAGTATTGCTAAGCTGCACTAAATTCGATTTATATGTGTTTATTTACACAAATGCTTATTTAGTGGAAGTTTAAACTTATTCCAGTGTTGCTTGCTCTCCAATAAATTTAAGAACAACTAGAGAAATGTTATAGCAGGAGTTAGTGGAAATTGGAGAAAGATAGGCCTTGGGTAACCCTCACCTCATGAGCTAGCTTTGGTGGTTTAGGTAGTCCTAAGGTTCATGCGTTTATGCTATCAAATTTGCTGCAGGGAGCCAAATGATGTTCTTATCTGCTCATTTGACGCCTTGTATGAAATTTATTTATTGTAGGAGGCATCATGCTGCACACTTATTGCTGACAAATTTGCACGTACTTCACCAGAGATACTGGCCGGTCAAGGGTTTGGTCGACTTCTGGTACTAGCTCCGATATCTAGATTTTCCATTGTGTATGCAAGTTTATTTGTGTGGATGAAGTTCTCTATTATGTTAAAAAGATCACTTTCTTCATCTCCCCTCAGTACCAGAACCCTGTTGTTTGGACTTGTCGAAAAAGAAAAAGGAAATTGTCAATTTGGTACCAATGCCTGAAGTCCCGGAATCTGTTCTTTACCTATTTATTAGGATATAAATTTGAGAAGAAGGTCACAACCTTAGGACAAAATAATTTGATAGATAATGAAAGGGAATTTTGCAGGGTGAAAATTATGATAAGAATTTTTAACTGCAAACAAAATCCCAGTGGGAAATGTGAAACTTCTACTCCCTTTCAAAATGAATGTTGTGCCCTGGTTCTTGTGACTAGTATCGATAAATTAGGTTATTGTTGTTAGCTGTAATGAAGCTGGACCATTCATTTAAATTCATGTTGGTTTGAGAAAAAGGGTCCTATTCTATATTTAATGGTGAAAAGATTTGGAAGAGTAATAGCAATTCCAATTTGGAAGTGGTCACACTATTCCGAGATGGATCGTAGTAGAATCAATGACTCTAGTATGAGATGAACTTTATATGCATTTAGTCGAGGAAACAAATTTCAAAAGGAAACCTCTAATATCACTTTTTGGTGAATATCAAGGGAGGTCTCTGGCAACTTTTAAGAGAATTAGTTTATACATTTTGGTCTCTGGTTCTAGTGTACCTGACAAAGATTTGCTGAGGGATTTATCATATTTCATATTTTCATCTGTCCCCCCCCCCCCAACACATCCCACCTGGGACGACCTTATGGCTAGCATTAACATGAAGTGTGAGATTCTACTAAAATTATTTATTTTCGAGGCTGTAAAAGTTTTCAATTTGGTTACTGCATTCAAAACTTTGTTGATGTGCAATCCTTCCCACTTCTGTCGATTCTTTTGATAACAATGAACAATATTGCACCTCTGACTAAAGCTTGTCCTTGTATTCTACTAATTATTCAGCAAAAAGTATTTGTTGGCTCCTTTTCCCACCGTGAAAAATGAATATGTCGACTACATTTGGAAGTCAAATTTGTGAAGCTTGAATGCTTATCCTCTTCTTATTATCCCAACCTACAGTATAGGTCCCATCTGTTTGCTCTGCCCATGCTTTGGGTTTCTCTGGATGGCATAAGGACATCTATTATCTCAACCAATGCCCTTTTGGTGTCCACTGTTCAAATGTCTTTATGTTGTATAATATCTTCAGCTATCTGATTATGTGTGCAGCTGGCAGGTATACTCGTGGATACTGGAAATTTGACAAATCCACAAACTACAACAAAGGATAAGTACATGACCACCTTGTTGATAAACGGGGCAGGTCGATTTGGATGTAATGGTCTTTATGAAATTTGTAGGTTATGCA
This sequence comes from Lycium ferocissimum, assembly GCF_029784015.1. Classification (NCBI taxonomy): domain Eukaryota; kingdom Viridiplantae; phylum Streptophyta; class Magnoliopsida; order Solanales; family Solanaceae; genus Lycium; species Lycium ferocissimum. Next base: position 47,902,529 of record NC_081343.1, on the reverse strand, counting down.
GCTTTGATAGTCGTTATTCTTCATTAGGTTTTAATTCCAGAGTGATCAGACTCAACTCCCAATTAAAACTTTGTCATTTTCAGTGAGGTACAAAATGCATGATGCAGCTGACCCGAGAGCAGGAGAAGTTTTTCGGAAAGATATTAAGAAATTGTCAAAATCGGATGCAGCTGACCCCAGGATAGGAGAAGTTTTACAAAAAGATATTAAGAAATTGTCAAAATCAGAAGTTGACCACCGAGCAGGAGAAGTTTTAGAAAAAGATACCAAAAAATTGCCAAAGTCGGATGCAGCTGAGCCTGGGGCAGGAGAAGTTTTACGAAAAGATAATACAAATTTGTCAAAATTGGATGCAGCTGACCCCAGAGCAGGAGAAGTTTTACAGAAAGATATTAAAAGATGGTCAAAATCGGGTATTGTCATCTGCTTCTCTTTGTCCAAATAATAACCATTTCAAATCTCATGATTTATTTAAAGCTTTTATGGGAGCCTTGTCCAAGTATACCACTTTAAACTAGATGATTCATTATAGTGTATTATTTATGTGACTGACCTTCAGAGCTTGCAGCAGAGAAACCTGATGGTACAGGATCAAGAATGGGGACTTCAAATATTGGAATGAGTTCAGTCGGAATACCTATAAGAGAGCTCTTATCACATCAGTCTACTTCAGCTGAAAACATAAGAAGTTTCCAGCGTAAGTAATTGATACTGCTCCTTTTCCTAGTTGGAAGTATAAATATTTCAATCACTGACTAATCCCAAGATAACTGTCATCATATCGTCCAACTGTAGTTCTTTTTCATATGATACACTCAGTCTGACTCATCTTATTGACCACGGAGAGAAAACCCCTAGCAGTTGGCTGGTGGTCTTATTTTTGTTAGAGATATTGCTTAAATTATTTCCATTTTTTGTTTACTTTCTTTCTTTCAGTGCCATTCATTTATCAAGTGCGTGTAGTCTCAAACATGACAATCCTTTTGGTCCTTTTCTACAGTTAATATTGCAGTGGTAGAATAATCTTTTGCTCTCTTTGTTTTTCAACTCACCCCCATCAAGGAAGATCAAAAGAAAATCTATCATGCTGCAAGAGTTCTTTTACTCTTGTGTGCCAGGATGAGGGGGCAGGGTGCCAGGGTGATGGGCTGGTAGAGAATTTTAACTTTTCTTACTTTAGCTCTTCCTGCCAAATATACTTGCACTCATTGAGAATATGCTTTATCAGATATAACTTTGACTGTAGGGCGATAACACAGCTTGGATTGACAATCATTTTCTTTTGGATATGCAGAACTAGAGAAACTTAGCATCTTGTTGATCGTTTCAGGGTATTATGATGCAGTGAAGAGCTTCAAGGTTTACTCTATTTTGAATGCTTACTCTATTTTTGATGGATCAAGTTGCTCCATTTTCTGTCCCGCAGATCATTCTAGTTTTGCCGTATACTGTTAGTGCCTGGTGGCTTATTTAAGCTTATTATTAAATTTGTCTTCTAAAACAATGTTCTTTTATTTCTAATTCTCATTGCGACTTTACTTATATTTAGCGACTTCTTGGGTGAAATTTTCCTTTTATGTCACTCGTTAAAAGATTTTTCCAATTTGTTTATGCGAACAGAAATAACAAACGTAATATGATCAAAATGGAGCTTTTAACTTATTGATGATGCTATAACAGTTTCAGCTTTTGGGAAACAAGACCATGGCTATAATTGTTTCCTTTTTCATGCTTCTGTAAACTAAAATGAAAAGGCCTTGTGTGGAATTCACAGTGAGTCTGCATATTCGAGGGTTAGATGCTAGGATGAAGGATCATGGCGCATTATTGGCTCTTTTTTGTGTGTACTTCTATGAACTGGATATATGTGATATTGCATACAATTTTGCTGATGTTCAAGCAATCTAACCATGTTCCTGGCTTTTAATTTTAGAGGGAGATTCTAGTCTCAGCTGAAACTTCTGAGCTTATGAAAAGCCTGCTCCATTTTATCTACTCCTATGCAAATGTGCTTCCACTCAAAGCTTTGCGTCAATCAGGTCAGTGAGCTACATTTCTTCATATAGAACTTGATCCGTCTCAAGATTATATTTCTGTCTTGAAGCCATATTTCACCATCTTTTTTTTTCTGTATCAAGAATGCATACAGAGTTGTTTCTACATGGACTTAGGGATATTTTAAGAGGGAAGGAAAAAAAAATAGCTGGCTCTTTTTTCATATACCATAGATGCAATTTCATGAACTACCATTTTAGTGTAAACATACCCTTTCCCAAATGTTAGGTGTGAACTCTTGACGTAATTTTACAGGTCTAGCTGCTGAGATGAGGGTGTTCGAGATTGAAAAAATTATATCAAGGAAGACGATTGAGAAACTTCTGGAAGAATTCAACGAGATAAGGAGATAAAACAAAGTTTACAGGCCATTCCGCATTTGTTTATGTATTAAGAGTATGTATACCATCAGAGGCGGATTCAGGATTTGAAGCTTGTGGGTTCTCAGCTAGCAGTGTTATACATTGTTAGTGGGTTTTCAGCTCAAATTTCTTATATATTTAAAGGGTTTCACATTATAAATACAAGGTTTGGATAAAAGTGGCGGGTTCCGGGGAACCCACACCCAATGGTGTGGATCCGCCCTTGTATACCATCTCATGTTCCAGTAAGAGTCAACAGTATACATGTGTTACTTTTGTAGTTGCAAAGAACCTCTATATCTGCTAGTTTCTATAGGATGTGCAGTGCTTTTCCAAACATAGTATGTTTGCAGTAGTCTCCGTGCCACATTTATGGCGATAATTATTTTATTTTTTTAATGCTCGCATCAAACATGTTGAAAAGGGTTCTAATTTCTTCTTTTCAAAGCTACTACTCTAGTGATGTTATTGTTCATGATTCCTCCACATACCATCAGTTAATTAGCAGATGTCAGGGTTGTATCTTGCTCAACTTCACTCTCTCATTGCCAATAATCCTACAGTTTCACCATATTTGATACCAAGAGAGAGTGTAGGGGTTTTCAATGTATTGTCACTATAAGTCGTGACTATATTTTCTTTTGTTGTACATGTATATGATTTTGGTTATCAACCAGTGCTTTTTTCTTCTCTTGAGAAAGAATCTCATGCATGCTAGTTTTGACTATTCTTTTGGTTTTTCAAATTACCGACTATTCTTCATTCTCTCATAGAAAATTATCTTATTCTTCATCAGCAGATAACATGCGAAACAGACCTTTAGTATGTTCCTGAGAATAACTCCCTGGCAACCACCTCAAACAAAATGAATGCATCCATTCCTCTTGCTATTTCAAAACTAAACTTTAGTATATATATGAATATTATGGTCTATTTCCTTCACCCTCTTTTACATGAAACTGTATCCATTGAAAAGCTCTTTTTTTTTTTCTCTAAATAAACAACTTCCCTTTCTTTTTCCTAATTCCTTTCTATCCAAAAAGACTTTGGACAATTCCCTTGAAGTTTGGTGTAGCTTTTAATCTAACTTACCAAGCGATCGACGACTCGGAGCATGTTGAGAAAAGACCTTGGCAGTATCTCTCCACCAACAGATCTCTTTTTCTTTTTCTGCAAGTTTTTGCATGGTGGATTCTAAAGCTGACTCCAGTTCTTTGATCCTTTCTTCTTGCCTTGTCTGTAGAAGCTCATGCAGCCTCCTGTTTAATTCTTCAGCAGGAACTCCACAGTTTTCTATTGTTGTTATAGGGTTGTAGACTTCTGCAAACCCTGTGCTAAGGCTTCCTTCCCCTGAGCTATATTCATCCATAATCTGCCACAATTCAAGTTCACTACTTGAGGTCTTGCACAAAACCAATTAGAAAATTATACGTTTTTTTCGCTTTGCTCATGCTAAACTAAAAGCAATTTATCATTAGTTATGTTAAACTCCAACTTGTAATCTAAACAAATGCAACTGCTAACACATTACAAAACATACCTCTGCATTTCTTTGTGTTGGATATTTCAATAAAACTTCTGAATCTACATCGAAGTGCAAACGTTCTAATTCGACTTCAAGCTCTGCTTCAAGTTGGTTCATTTCCAAATTCCTTTCCCTTCTTTCCATTAATTTGCAGTTCAAAAGGTGATCACGGCTGCAAGTGATTTCTGCTTCTTCTTCAATGTCAGTTGAGTATGTACATTGTTCAACACAATCTGAATCGTAGTGTGAGATTTTGGCTCTGGATTTTGATGCAGAAGAAATACTATTTCTGATTCTTGCTTGGTTTTGGAATTCCATCTTGGAATTATGAAGCAGGATTTCCATTTCTCTACGAATCTCAATAATCTTGTTCAGCTCATTTTTGGTAGCATTAAACAGATAAATTAGACCAAATCCAATGCCTAGGTTCATAGAGTCCGCTTTCTTGTCCCCTCCTGCATGATTTGTTGATTAATTTTGTTTCAGTAAATACTGCAAAGCTGAAACCATAAAAGTATGGCATGGAATACATGAATTTGCTTAGGCTTATATCACGAGTCAATTTCATCTCACTTAATATAGGCATTCTCAGGTAACTCTGTCCACCAAGGAGAACAGATGGGAAGAAACCACCTAGTGTTTTTGTCTCGGGAATTGAACCTGAGACCTCATGGTGCTCAATAGCTCAACCCATTTCATTGACCACTAGACCACACCCCTGGGTGCACACATGAGTCACTTTCTACTAACAAAATAATGAATTTAAGTAACAAATTTCATGTCCATCTTTTTATTGTTATTGCAAAATGAACAAATTGCTATCCTGTGATTACATTGTCATAGTTGTACTGGATATAATACGAAAAATGTCAAGGAAAAATAGTAAAGTAGCATCAAAAGTTGATTCCATGACCTACAAGGAGGTTGCAATATTTCAAATCAGAGGTAATAAAGTTTCCATCTTAGATGAAAATATGCTCAAATTGTGAGCTTATATTTGAAAATCATCTTTTAGGTTGAATGGTTTCAGATGTCGAATCTTGTTTATTGAGAGGTAAAACTAATTAAAGAAAAGAAAATAAGGGATACAAAACCTGCAGTACTTAAGTTATACACCCTGTTATTATAATTTTTTTTTTCACTATCAGGTCATCAAAAATTATCTATAAGTAAGCTTGTGACATATAAAGAAGATAGGATGATGTAAAATTTCCGGTTATATAACATAAACTCTTATTTTCTAGTTAGTCAACATCTTAGCTAACAAAAATTAATAAATTTGGGCCGGAAGGTAGGAATAAAATTAAAAGGCAGAGGATTTGGCAAAAGAATGTCTTTCTCAGTTTTTTTATTTCAAAGCAAACATGGTCCTACTCATTTATTATTAAACCGGCACTTGGTTCTATCAAAAACAAATCTAAATGCTAGCCTTAAAATCGACGTTAATATGAATCTTTCCATGTACCCAATTTTTTGAAATGTATACGTACTTATTTATTTTGGTAAACCGTTTGGTAGTTCTCCTCGTCCTGCCTTCCCTCGATCTAGAGACTTATTTCAAATACATTAAGCATGTCTTATCATAGGAATAACATCTGGAATACGTTCACTATGACATAAGTTAATAGTGATCAATTTTTGTTTATCATCTTTTGAACTATACAATAGTTTAATTTTCGGTTTGTGTGGAAATAATGAACTCTGTAAGTCTCTGACTCACTCGCCAATGCCAGATTAAACTATACTCATAATATAAAAATTCTTACATCAATCCTTTTACATAAATTAAATCCTTTAAATGTGTATAGAATCTCGAAAGAAAAGTAATTCTTATACATTATCCAAGTAGTATACACAACAAAATCATATACACAAACAGAAAGAAAATCTTTACCACCAAAGTCAATGGCGGAGTGAAGTGTTCAATCAACGATTCATCGAACCCCATACTTTCGGCACGAAGCATAAATTTAAATGCAAAATTGACTAAAATTGTAATAAATAATATGATTGAACCCTTAACTTTAGAAATATAATGAATTTAAATCCTCGACCGCAATCTAGATTCCAATTGTTATGGGAATAGGTAGAATCTTCCATTCTCAATCCAAAGTGGATACCGAACACGCAGTTGGATATCAGAAAACAAAAATCTTTTACCATGTTGCTAAAAAAACAAAAAAAGAACAAAAAAAAAGGTCCTTTAATAGATTCAACATGAAAATGATTGATTACCTGGGTCTTCCAGTGCCATAGATGGTGATGATGACTTGGTATCAAATTCTTTAAGAGAATGCTCCTTCTTTTTCTTCTTCTTGTTGTTGTCATTGTTTCTGCTACCATATTGAAGCTGTTTCTCATCATGATTCACTTTCTCTGCAGCCTTACCACTTCTCTCAAACCACCGCGAGAAAATCCACCTTGGCGATATACAAGTAGTACACGTTTCTGATCTTCTTTTCCTAATTTCTGTACAAGCTCTTGCTGTGATAATGGATATGCTGCAATAATCATCACTTCCCATTACTATTTTCACTCAATATATAATTACTGTTTTATAGCCAAATAGACTGAATTCACTCTCTTATAAACTGTTATATTTATGGGGATCGGAGGCACTTATTCCTTCTTTTTTCGGTTTTCGAAATATGATTATAAGTGGGAGGGAAAATTTTTGAAAACGAAAGGTTCACGAGTTTCTGCATGTCCTGATTTATGAGCATATACTGACTAGAACCGAAGACACTTTAATGACATTAAATTACCTGCATTTCAATTTTTTAAATATTATTATTCTATTAGCTGGGAAAACATACACTATGTATTATATTTAACCACAAAGAAAAAGAAAATAAACGAAAGTTCGATCGCCTTACTTGCGTTTTAAGCATTAACCGTGTGAAATTGAACGAGACCAGTTTTCCCCTGGAATTGGTTGGGAAGGTAAATGTAAAAATTATTACTCTGTCCAGCCCATGTTAAATGTCAATGCTTATCAATGGCCAATTTGAATTTTAAAAAACTGAACTCACTTTTGAAATAAAAATTACTACTACTAAATTTTTTGAGCTACCTAAATTTTTTAAACTGAACTCCACGCAATTACTGATCTTTAATGTAGTGGAAGGCTGATATAGGAATTAGCATACAATTGCGGCCAGCGTTCAAATTATTGCTCTACGTCGGGACCACAAAGCTTATACTAGTAACTTGTAATTGATTCAGTATTTCAAATACAATTGATTTTATCCCAAAATTCATAATGTTCAAAATTCTCTTATCTTTCTTTTTCAAAATCAAACACGAATTCTCAATCGAAAAATCTAAAAGTGTAATTATCAAAGCTCTTCTCAATTGTGTAAAATGTTTTGGGTTAAAGTCAGTTAACAAAGGAACACTCTTATTTTAACCACTGTTACGTATATGTTGAACAGGTTTTTTTTTATCTATCTTAGCTGCCTTTGATTATCCTACATCCTACTAATAGCTCCATCCATTTGTACCAGGGAACTCCAATTAAATAAGCACGAAAAGTTTCATAGTTTGAATAGAGGCAGTCAACTGAGTCAAAAAAATGAAAAGTTAAATGTGAAAGGGGTTTTGGAGAACGTGGAGGTTCAATATAATTGAACTAATAAAAGGACAGCCGTCTGGAAATAAATGGTCGAACCGTGGAAGATTAAGTAGAAGAGTTTGCATACGAACAAGGTAAAACTTTGATAGTTTTTTTTTTAGTTAAAAACCAACTTTAGGAAATCTTATGGACATTGTTCTGTTGACGTAGGAAATTTACAAGAAACCGAATGGAGTATTGTTTTCCTGTAATTATCCTTTGCCATAATTATTTCTCCACTATCGTTTTCCTTGAAATTGTTGCAAAGTTAATTCTTCACTGCCAAGTAGAATCATTGAACTGATAAAGCCTTGACAAAGACATATCTTGGCACAGCCAAAGTCTCCAATGGAGTCTAAGGATTCATCAGTGCAAAAAGACAGCACATAGTTAATCTTCTTCTGCAAATTCGTGATGAGGTTGAAAAATATGAATTCCCACCTAAAGCCCTTCGCTTGACGTGTTGCAACCACAAAGATGCAGATGCTACTATATATAGCAACTTGTAAGTTGCGGGGTGTCTTCCTGTGTCAAGAAAAAGTTTCATCAGGCCAGCCATTGGGGAATTCAGATGTTTAATATAGGTCAGAACCATTGATATTAAAATCAGATAGAAAACTTTATAGAAAAATGCAGCAGCCAGGTATAGTCTAACTTATTAAAGATGAGAGGACACGACTTAGCTCCTTGATGCATGAACTAAGGTGTCAACTAAGCGAAGGCCAACCTGGGCTTCACCTAGCATCAGATTTTAAGCGCCCTTCAAATGAATCTTTAACATACTTGAGAATAGATTAAGGGTGCAACTTGTATAATCCGATAGCTAGTGATGTCCAATATATATGTAAAGTTCCTAAAGCTGATTTGAATTCTATGTAGCATTGAATTCAAGAAAGAAAAAGAACTAAGGTAATAAAATATTATTCTTTTAGCAAATCACAGTTCCCAACAATTTTTGCAAACACGGAATTTTGAAATCTAATATTAAAGGACTAAAACCAATAAAAAGCTCGCCAAACTAAAGGTACCAAGAAATTGATATAGGGTGCAAAATTAGGTCCATCAGTATGTACAAAACACTTCCATTCTTCCCAGTGGTTGAAACTACTCTCCATGCTTCCACAGACGATTTGCTATAGCCATGTTTTTTGATAGTTCTCTATGTATGTGATAGGCAACATCGATCACTTCTGTGTCCCCTCAAAGTCCTCTCTGTAGAAAGACCAACTTCCGATGCTACTTTTAACTACCTCATTTAAATGCTTAAACTATCTTTCCAGTAAAGTATTAGACTGAACAATCAGCCTTCCAGGTGCCTGACCAGAGTCCAGGTAGCACCATTACTTCAATTATTTGCTTCTCTTATATGCACTTTGATTTAGATACAAGCGATCACTTAAGAAGCTAATGCTAATCTGTCTCATAACCTTGGACCAAAAGGTTTTATGTTCTCAATACAGTCAGAGCAGCCATTTATCGAGCTATAGATATCACTACAGCAGTAACGTTTTGAATGATTTCACATAATTAATTGCATCTGCTATGCTCTACTTACAAGAAATTTGCAGTTTTACCATAGCCCAGTGACAGTTACACTTGGTTTCTTCCTATGGCAGAGGGAAAATAAACATACACCAATGACTACCAGGCTTCTCCTAGCACTAGAATGTGCCCTGTCCTTTCCTCAAGGCTCAAGTTAGGAAGAAAATGAGAACAGAAAACCAAGCAAAACATGTCCAACTCCGGATACTAAGGTAATCGCGCCAGCATGAGAAGTTAATTCTTAGTATGTATTAGAGCAGACTGCAAATTGACTTGATTCAGTACACTGTTTAGTAGTTTCACTCGCATTGAATTAAAACAAAATGACAGGTGATTCATTTCAACTTCTTTTGGGAAACAACTTGCAGCACAAAACCTTACCCTGGTTAGAATGCAAGTAGCAGCTACAGTTCAGAGTTAATAATCTCCTCAACAGAGCCTTTGTACCTCGAAACAAGATCCCTGGAATTAAGCATCAATCATGACTATCAGATAAAGAAGCTAATGCAAATTATACAACTTTCACTGAAAACATTCAGAAACAAAAACATATAAGTATCTCAACCCAGAATAAACACCTTCGCTGATTTAGCAGTTGTTCGCACTCTGCCTTTTTGCGCTTTTGTCCCTCAACCGTCTGTCCAAAAAACACAGGAATCCAATGACCTTATCCACATTTCAGCATCAAAATATGCAACTAAATTAGAATTTCTGGAGTAACTTTGTTCAAGTAAACATCGTTTCAAACATAATGGACCCCACTTTTCAGTAAAATTCTTTACAACTATAAGTTGCACAGACAGGCCCTAATGGAAAAGCACCGTCAAAAGCAATAACACAGCTAAAAAACAATCCAACGCTTCCAGAAGAGAATACTTTTTGAAGTTTTGCTCTTCGTTATTGTGCTTTGTTCTTTTTTCCATATGTATGTGTTGGGTCCATTTTTTCTTTTCTATAATGGGGTGGGGCGAGCCGATGGTCTATCGGAAACAGCCTCTCTACCCCGCAAGGGTAGGGGTAAGGTCTGCGTACATCTCCCCCTCCCTAGACTCCACCTGTGGGACTACAATGGGTATGTTGTTGTTTGTTGCAAGGGGGGTGGGTGGGAGGCGGAAGGGGGAATGAGTTCAGAACAAGTTTCAACAGATATCAAAGGATACACGTGAGATACCATAGACCTTGAGCTAATCGACCCTGATATTGATGTCAACAGCTGTTGGCACTTCTCAAACTGGTTTTTCAATTCTGTTACCTGGTGAGCAAAACATACACTCTATTAAACTAGAAGAAATGGCAAACTAACATGTAATGATCAAACTATTATATAATGCATCAATTAAGAAATGAACAAACCAATGCATCTGAATTCTGATCTCGATTTCCATTTTCAATAGTATCAGCTAAATTCTCCACCAACTGTAAGATGGCAATCAAAGTTAGAAAAAAGGTCTCACTAGGAAAAAGAAATGTCTCGTTACTCTACAGAATAGCAAGCTATAGATCATGGCTTTCGCCCAATACTTGTAGAAGGTGGAAGTGAGAGGCAAGTGACTGGTGGTGCTGTTGTTGTTGCTGCTGCTGCTGCTGCTGCTGTTGCTGTTGCTGCTGTTGTTGAATCTGGTGCTGCTGCTGCTGCTGCTGCTGTTGCTGCATTTGTTGTTGTTGCATCTGCTGTTGATAGCGCTGCTGCTGCTGCTGCTGCTGATGTTGTTGTTGTTGTTGTTGCTGATAGAGCTGTTGCGGTTGATTGAACTGTTGTTGTTGAAATTGCTGTTGCTGAAGAAATAATTGGTCTTGATTAGAGGGTGTGGAAGGATTACTGTGAGTTTGGATGTTGGGGATCATTGACCAACTTCCTCCTCCAAAATGGTCCATAACTAACAGCTGCTGAGCAGGAAAACAATAACCTGGTGCTACTTTGGTTCTGAAAATGGATAAACAGAAATTAAAGTGTCAATCATATGTAATCCTGTACAACATACTAGTAAACCTTGAAATGGTCTAATGGAATGAGTAGCAAAGAGAAAGAATTCCAAAGATTCTGAAATGCATAACTACTTCAACAATATCTTTCTTATCATTCCTAGAATTGGCAATATCTTTCTTATCTTTTCCTAAAAAGTCATTTTGACTTAAAATTCATCCACATCTAAATTATTACCAAAACAGAAAGCCAAAAAAAAAAAGTTAGGCTACCCCAACTTATTTTTTTTTAGCTTATAAGCTGTAAACAGCTCATAAGCTGCTTAAAATAAGCCCATCCAAACAGGCTCCTAAATGACATTTCATCCACATCTTATTACCAGAATTATTCTTTTCTACTGATGAGAATAAAACCCTCCAGCGAGACCATCAAAATTGAAGCCCATCTATTGTAACTAAAAGTAACTTTTATCTCCAACTAACAGCTACCATAACATCTGTAGGCCTTTGCTGCACAAATTTTTAAATCAAAAGGTATATCAATAAATTACTGCTGCCACTATGCCTTAATCCCAAGCAAAACAAAAAGGTATATTATGCATAAAAAGTTCATCACAAAACATACACTGTAAAATTAGATAGTCAAAAGGAGAAATGAGTTAATCCCAAATGCACCTTCTTATTCTTTTTTTTTTTTTTTTTTTTTTAAAGGTTCAACAATCAAGAAATATGCTATGAATTGTCTCTATTCCGCTCCATTTGGACCCGTTTCATTCCAATATTCAATAATTGAGGTTTTATAACACTAGAAGTTCTCTATTACTATCATACAAATTTCTAAACAACATAAAAAAGAGTCGTAGCAAACAGTGGACATGTTAATCACCAGGCCAAGGATGCATCAAACCCTCATTAAGAAATTGCAAAAAAATCTCCTTATCAATGAAATTAACAGCTTTAGGTCAAAATCACAACATCAAAATTTCCAACAAAAAACTCAATCCTTGTATTTTCAAGCTGCCCCAAGAAAATAAAATTTACAAAGTATAAGAAGTTACCCTTTACTAAACGCCACAACTAGTAAAGCTAATAACGAAGCCAAGTTACGATGAGGCAAAAGAGAAAGTTATAAAAGGAGAAATATTACCGGAGATGAAAGACTGGATCCGATTGAGCAAACAAAATCCTAATAACTGTGTTTTGCCCTTTTCGTGAAGAGTCTTTACTGTTTTTTCTTTTGGAAAACAGTTAAAAATCTCTCTGGACTAATAAAATTAGAATTAAAATAAAAAATATTATAATTATGCACCCTATATTCTATTAATGTGTTTTTTTTTTAAGGATTACAACCTGACGTGAGGTGAGAATTGTTACTAATCAACCGAACTTAGATTCTACTACCCTATGTTCTGTTAATGAATCTTCAGTTATTATGTATTCCTTTCAAACTTTTTTATTTGAAGATGGCGTTTACTTTAGAAATTCCGTTTCAAATCTTAACAACACATAAAGAATAATTTGATTTTTTTTCACTTGTCTTTGTAATGTTGGAAGGATAGAGTTATTAGATATTTATACCAGTGAAATGTAACCGAGTTATTCATAAATAGTTGAGTTGCACGCAAATCAACTACTAGTGTTAAAGTTATGAATTAAGTTATATATCAACGACATTTATAAATTTCTAAAATTAATATGATTATCGATTCAACAATTTTTATTCTGCCTAGTCGAAAATATCAACTTGTGTGGTAGTAATGAACATAGTGGTGGTAAAAGATCATATTCATAATAATCTTTTAGTGAATAATCTATATATATATATTTATATATATCTATATAAAAGAGAGACAAAGCCCGGTGATGTGGCATGTCTCAAAAGCGAGCAAATCTATTTTTTTTTTATTCTCAATTTTTTGCCTTTATTCCATTTTAAAATCTATTAGTTAATTAGTAAAAAACAAACAGACGTATCCTTTAGGAAAAAATTTTCACCCTTTCCATACGTTGCCTAAGTATCCTTCATTATCTCTAAATTAACCCACGCCTATTCCTGTACCACATTTCCTTTCTCCCATTAATATCATTGGTACTACTTCATTACTTCTATAATTATCTGTTCTTTTTTTTTATTTTGCTAAAATATAATGATCTATTTCAATATACAGTACGTCAATTAGTTGCTTTGCCTTTATGGTTTTACACTGCCATTTCTTTTTGCATTATTGAGATATAGAGTTTCTTCCTCTTTATTTATCCTAATTATTAGTTTATGTTTTGATTTTTAACAGTACTCCGACTTCTATTTTGGGTATGATTTCGCGTCTTTTTAAATTTCCTCTGTTGCTCATTTATGAGGTCACTCAATGATTGTTTTTCCTCTTCAGTTTTTTATAATTATTTATAGGAATGATACGAGAAGTTACCATGGAAAAAAATTCTGTCATTTTCCATAAGAATGACAATTTTGCACAAGAGATTTGAGGAGGAAAACAGGGAATTTAACTGGTTTGGAGACAAAAGTAAGTGTTCTAATCATATATTTTTCCTTTATTTTTAAAGAATTATTTAAATCTAAAAACGGAATTCTTATTTATCTTTTACCTCAATGTTTTTGCTTTAAATTCCCTTTATTTGAATTATGCATTATTTCAAAAAAATCCAACAATCACCTCATCATTCCTAATAAGCAGCATTAACTTCCCCATAATTAGCATTGTTAAAGATGAAACACACCTTCACGAAAAAACACCCAACGCATTGCAACTCTTCAATTAAAAAGATAATGTACCGATTCAAAAATCTCTTTAAATCCATCTATTTTTGTTATTCTACGTTACTTCATCATTAATTACTTCTATTTTGTCTCACCTTCTTAAATTTTTGTGAATAAATAATAGTATATAATTGTGGGCGTTAGAAAAATAATATGGCACCCTTAAAACATTTGAAGCAAGCTTATGTTTAACAACCTTGGATTATAGTTCCAAAAGAAATGTTGGAATCTCCACACATATATGTATTTTTTAGTAGGTTTTTTTTTTTTTCATTCAATTGATTCGAAAATTGCTGCTTATATTTCCTTTTTTGAATTTTATTTTCTTATGCTTATGGGCAAGGAGTTTTAGAAGATGAAGGAAATGAGAAAAATGGTTAAATACACATTTTGTTGAAGGATGGTGCAGATAAGAAGATCAATGAAGTATTTAAGGAGAATATTGAAGAAAGATATATATTATATCAAAGGTTGTTGTAATATTACAGCTTATTTAAAGATAGATTTTATTTACATTGTTAAATGTTCATCTCAATTGGATTATTAAGTGTTTATCAAACAAAAGTGTAGCTCATTTTTTTTGTGCTTACTTCTCTTTGTGCTTCTTTCTCTTTGTGCTCCTTTTCTGTGTATTTCTTTCCTTTCGGTTAATCTAAGGCTTAGAGCATATTAGTTCAATTTTAATGCATATTGTTATTATAATATGTCATTTTCTTTATTGAAACAAATCAATTACGCCAAACGTAGGGATTAATTTCATAAATTTATAAGATTTTAATAACCGCGCGAAGCACCGGTCAATTTACTAGTATCTTAATAATTTTAAGATTTCAATGAACCAATCTTGTTCAAAGTAAATAAATGATGGAAAAATATATATAAATAATGGACAATAGGGTGAAGCCTGAATGATTCTAATTCAGTCTGTATATTAAGTAGAAACAAACGGATCCATCGATGTTCTCACTGATTCTTTTTTTACAGTTCTCACTAAATCTGATAATTAAATTTTGTTAAATATTTAAGGAAGATTAACAGTGTTCTGTTTTGACAAATTTAAAGGTTGGACAATTCTGAACCTTTAACTTTGTCAAAAATAAGTACTTTTTTCATCAAATTTTTAGCAAATTCTAGTTATTAGATTTAGCGAAAACTTTAAAAAAAAAAAAAAAAAAAACTAGGAAAGCTAAGTCCTATGAAATTTCAGAAGTTATAACTTCAAATACTGTATCAACCACTAAGAACAAACAAAAAATAGCACAAAGTGCAAAAACGCCCCTCCAAATATGAGTTCCTGTTTTGTTCCATAGTTGTCACTAGATATAACAATTAGAATTTATTAGATAATTGATGAAAATTAAAAAATGCTACTTCTAACAAATTTAAAAGATCAAAATTGCTTAAAGAACATATTTAAGGAACTTTTAGACCCGCACCCAAATATAAATTACATAATGGATCATTGTGATTGTTTATTCTAGTTGCACCTTTTTTTTTATATATATATATTTTAATTTTAACTATATAGAAGCATGGATTTGGACCCATGCTTCGTCGTCCGTTTCATTTTAAAAAAAAAAAAGTGTGAGCCCCATACTAAACACCAATCAATATTTAAAAAAAAGTGAAACCCGCCATCTCCAAACTCACGAAAAAAAAAGTGGACCCCATATTAACAAAATCAAGTAATATCAAAAAAAAAAAAAAAAAAAAAGTGAATCTCATATTAAAAAACAAAAAATGTTAAAAAAAAAAAAAAAAAAAAAAAAAAAAGTGCATCCCATATTAAAAAATCAAACAATATTCATGTAATTTTCAAAGTATCTCATTAAATCAATAATGATGGATTCATTGCCACATGCGTATCAACCCATTAGTGGGAGCAAATGAAATTATTGTACAGCAACATACTTAAAATACTTATATATTAAAATAAGATAGAATTTAATTACTTTTTCATTTTTTCCTTACTCTAATAAATGTGAAAAAAGATTAATGTCATAAAAGAAAAAATAATAGTAAATGGAGATCAAATAATTAATAAGGTAAGTTAGTGAAATTATAATTCTAATTGACGTTTCCTTAAAAAACCGTGCAAAAGACAACATGACAAGTAAAATGAGTTAAACCAAAATATTTACCAAAAATTAAAAAATAGTAGTTCTTCATTTAAATAGAAAATCAAATTTCTACTTTGTTTTATTTTAAACATTTAAAATTAATATAATAATTTGAATTAGAATTATCCATATCAAAATTTGATAAAAAATAAGGTAAACTTACATGAAATAGCTACCCTTTAATAGGTCCTTACCTTTAGTAGCTACCTTTTCAATATTACCAACCATAGCTACTATTTAATAAACATATGTATTTTAACGGGTGTATTTGTTTGTTTTCAAATACATATTGATTCTGTAGCAACATTTATGGGTTTTCGTTGTATTTGATGCCATTTCAACAAATTTTCAAATACATTGTGTACATTCAAACTACATATGAAGCCAAATACACTCAAAAATTCGTGTATTTGAAAACACTATTCATATATTCAATGGATTTTAACAAAATGTCAAATACATTGTGTACATTCAAACTACATATGAAGCCAAATACATTTAAATTTTCGTGTATTTGAAAACAAAACATCATATATTGACCAAATACATATGTTCACACATTCAACCAAATACATAGTTTCATATATTCAGCCAAATACACTATTAACAAAAACACTCAAATCCGCAGATCTGAGCTAGCTAGATTTGAGCCATTTTCCGGCCATGTCTGAGCTATACATTGTTCATATATTCAGCCAAATACACTGTTAAGAAATACACTCAAAAAATACAAAAAAACACTCAAATCCGCAGATCTGAGCCAGCTACATAAAGAAAAGAAGATGAATGATGATGTATAATATGTGGAAGATCGGTTGGTCCGCGAGTGATGGCCGACGCTGGCGAGAAATCGACCGGATCTGGAAGCGGTCCGATTCTCTGATTCTCTCCGCTCGTTTTTATCTTTGCCATTTATGGTGACGGCGAGGGTCGTCTTCAAATGTTCAAAGCCGGGTCCGGATGAGAGAAGGTGAGAGAGAGAGAGAGCGGTTGTTTTATATTGGGATCCGCCGGAGTCGTCGTCGGAGCTCCGGACGTGGCGCGGCGATTGTAGTGAGGAGGGAGAGAGAAAGTTTTTTAGGGTTTTGAGAGGATGGAAAATCTGAAATGGATAGTGAGTGGGAATAGAAAAAGATATATGTATTTGGGTATGTATTTTGATATAGCTACCAATTGTAATTTAGAAAAATGAATTAGCTACTAATTATAATTAAATAAAAGGATAGTTATTATTAATAATTAGGTCTTAACATAAGCTATAACCAGTAAAAATTCCAAAAAATAATAGGTATTGTTTAGGCCCAATCTACATACATTAACAATAGAATATTTTACACCTTTAAATTAATCAAATTAAAATTTAAAGTATCAACGACGCTTAAATATTGCTATTGTTTTATCTCGAAAATGAGAGGAAAATAGTTTCCTTTTAAATAAGGCTTCTTTTTAAAAAGTATTAATAAATTTTTGCCAAACTTTGTATTCGTAGCAAACACTAATATAATAAAGTTTTGGATACGGAAAGCACAAACTACAATGTTATATTAATCGTGTTTTGAACATAATATATATATATATATATATATATATATATGTATTACTTTTACTACTATATATAGAAGAGCTACGGTTTATAAAGAAAATCGTCGTCCGTCCTTTGGTCCCACTTTTTATTTAAGGGCAAAAAATCCTTTGTGGTCCCACCCACTTTTTTATTTAAGGGCAAAAAAATGACATTTTATATTTTATATTTACCAACTCTTCTAAAAAGTAGATAGAAATACTTTATTATATTTCTATTTTTCTACTATATAGAAGCATCGGTTTACCCATGCTTCGTCATCAGTCACTCTTAAAAAAAAAAAAAAGGTGGACCTCATACTAAAAATGCCAAACAATATTAAAAAAAAAAGGAAAAAAAGTGGACCCCACCCTATCCAAACTCATGAAAAAAAAAGTGAACCTCATATTAAAAAAACAAGCAATGTCAAAAAAAAAAAAAAATGTGCACCCCATATATTAAAAAATTAAACAATATTCACGTAATTCCCAAAGTATCCCCATCAAGTCAATAATAGTGGATTCACTGCCACATGCGTATTAACCCATTAGTGAGAGCAAATGAAATTATTGCACAGCAAAAAACATGGACCCCATATTATTGTTTTTCTTTAAAAGGTTAAGTAGGAAAATACATACAATTTCCTTTTTTTCTTATATTAGCCTGAGATCTAATCTAAATATTTAATTGTTGTATTTGTTATTCCGCCATGTCATTTATTTGTTATGTTTACTAAAATAAATATATACTTAAAATATTTATATTTTAAAATAAGATAGAATTTAATTAATTTTTCATTTTTATTCTTACTCTAATAAATGTGAAAAGAGATTAATATTAAATGGAGATCAAATAACGAATAAGGTAAATTAGTTAAATTCTAATTCTAATTCACGTTATTGACACCCGATTTTGTCCCGCCCTTTTTCCCAAATATTTATTTGTGAATAGTTATGTATACTTTACCACAATTATTTGTTTTTTATTAGTTTGGTCGTTTCCTACTGTCCAACTTAGTCATCACCTATTATCGTTATTAATATTACTATTTTTTATTACTATTATTATTATTATTATTATTATCGTCATTATTATTATTATTTTTATTTTTATTGTTATTAACGTATTATTATTACTATTATATTATTATTATTTTATTATGCTGCGAGCACTTAATATTATGATTATTAATATTATTATAATCGCCGTCTTAATATTATTATTATTGTTATTATTATTATTACTATTATTATTATTATTATTTTATTATTATCATTATTAGTATTATTATTATCTTTATTATTATTAGTACTATATTTATTACTGTTATTATTATTATTATTTTGCGAGCACTTAATATTATAATCTCCGTCTTAATATTATTATTATTTTTATTATTATTATTATTATTACTATTATTTTTTTATCATACTGCGAGCACCTAATATTATAATCGCGATAGTCGCTTTTAACATTTTTTACCCTCTTATGTAAAACACATCGCATTTATTTTATACAATTAAACAATGGCATTTATTTACAACTTCATCGCGCAACTATTATGATATCGTATAATTTTCACTGCCATATAACTACTAGTAATTATACTTTGCATTCATGTTTTGGTTAAGCTTCAGTTAACAGTGTTTATATGTTCGTGTCTAAGTTAGTTTGTTTCCTGTTCGTCCTACGAATGATGGTCAAAATGTTATCGTTAGTTTTCCGATATTATGTTTTTCCTCAACCTTGGTGGTACTAGTGTGGGATTACCCCTTTAGGTTTTAAATAGTAGCATAGGTCAGCCCCCGAATCCGTTAACCTCTCTACTGTCAAAGCGTATGCCCGTGCCTTATATTGCTACCCTGTCTTATTCTATGATGAGTGTTTCTTTTCGGTTTCCTGCTTTATTTAGGTCTCTTTAGATCACTTATTATCTTTAAACCGTATGCTTGCACTTTTAGAATGGACGATACATAAAGATTAAATTTTCAAACGTTGTTTGTCAAACCAACTTTTCATATTCTTCAAAATGCCATTGCCAAAAATACTTAATGAGTATAACATTCATGATTTGAATTAGGATCTGACCATGAAATGTCTAACTAGCTTCTTGTATACAATGTGCTGTTGGGATTCTTCTATATGTTTTGAGTCTTTAACAGGAAAAGGAATTTAGTTAGTCAACTTAAAGGCGCAATAAGTTCCCTTGATGAGAATCTTCAATTATTCTTGCTTTCACTAAGAGGGATTATGATTAAACGCCTTTCTGCTTTTCAAACTTGTTTAAGGTTTAAATCCATATGTGTCTTCTTCATGTCTAAATTTCTTGTTGGAATTGGTTTTTAATGACCTTAATATGGAATAGCTTAAACTCCTCCTCCCTGCTTTGTTGCATCAAATGACATTTTGTTTGCATGAATTGATTTGGTTCATTGGTGCAGCTTCTGTGCCTACCTAACAAGTTAGTTAGTAAACTCATTCAAGATATTCTTATTTAAAATGATCAAAACAGGTTAACATGATTTTATAAGATCTAGCTTTTCTCTCAGTGATTGTTAACTTGTGTTCAGATTTCAATATGTGTTAAGTTGGGCCTGCTGTCATTTTCTGTTAAGATTTTGGTCTTGAGCCATTTTTTTTCCTTTCTCTTTCCTTTTGCCAAGATCTAAATTTAATTCTAGCTTCCTTTGGTTCATTGATAAAATGTTTTCCTGGACCAGCAGCTTTGTTTTAAGATTGTTTAACATTTTAGTTTGGATTCCCTTTTTGTCTCTCTTTGTGTTTTAAAATTGTTGAAAACCCAACCTTTTGCTAAATTTGAGAATAAAGCTGCCGAAATTCTGGTTTTTAGTTTTAAGTACTCATTTGTTTGAGTATTCTCCTCCCTCTTGTTATAGCAAGACTATTCACTGTCAACAATCCCTTTCTCATTTTTAGATTCCCATTGCATTTTCAGAGCATTTCGAGTAGTAGGATAAGCTAGATCATTAGTTTCATAACTTTTTCATCTTTATTGAGAAGAACTAAGCTTATTGTGAGTTTGTTGATCTTGTTAGTGTTAGGATTCCTTGACTTCCTTTTGTTGGATGGGATGTTTGATTAATCGAGCGCTATTTTTTTAGTTATGGTTTTAGAATATGAACCTTTTATTGTAAGGATGTATGTTCTATTCCTTTTCCCGAACTTTTGAGTCATGATTCTGTCCAAAATATGTTTGTTCAACTGGAAATTGAATCAAGGCAAACAAGCAGCCGAATATAAGTCTTGCCCAGTGTACCTTACTTGCTCATTAGATGTTATAGATTGGTATATTGAGATAACACATGCCTTAGCTAGTTTCTGTATTTTTTCTTTTTTTTGACGAGAGGATTTAAATGTTAGTTAAGCGGGTTCTTATGCTTCATTTCAAATCGAGTTTAATTGGTGTGAGAAGATGTTTTTCTTCGTTTGAGCCTTGTATGAATGGGGCCTCGGACTAGGCCTTTAACTTTGCTTTGTTTGTCAGCCTCGTTTACACAAATCCATTGGCTTGGGGTCTTTTTTGTTTTAAATACCCCGCGAAGACGTGTCCAGCGTTTAGAAAACATGCTATGAGTTAAATGTTTATGTCTTGGTGTATAATTCAGTAGTAAAATATTTAACTTAGGTTCATTTGATTCCACGTTTTAAAAGTTATTGGTAGGCGTGCGTACGAATTATTTTGAGACTGCTTGTTAATCATACTAATATTAATAGATCACTAATCCTTCTTTTTTCTTTCTTATGCATGATATCCGGAGTTACGAGGAGTCCCAATTGGGACTCGTCTCCTCCCGCATTCGATGTTGGGCTAAAGCCCAACGAAACACTTTTATCGAGTCCGCCCCAATTTGTACAAAAATGCCGGGCCAAGGCCCATAACGACAAAGATAACAAGAGAGAGATAGAATTATTATTGGGCCAAAGTCCAACAATGACCCATAACAATTGCAGAAGCTTTTTTTAAAATGGGGTGAGCCCATTTAAATTATCTATTCCTCTATTTATTTTGCATTTAATTATGCAACTAACTTTTTGTCTGTTTTGTTTTCTCAGTTTAGATAAATCCTAATGAATTAGTAGGTTTAGTTTTAGTAATGGGTAGTTAGTTTAAGGAAGACTAACAATCAATTCCATAAGTTTTACTCTCTTCTTTTCATGTGAAAACTATGTGTAATATCTAATATTTATTTTATTTGGAATAATTGATTTGCAAAATAGCATGATTATATTTTAAGTAGAGGGAATCATATTTTATTCTTACTATCATATACATTTCAAAACGTCACTAATACGCAAATATAAACTTAAGTATATTTTATAAACATTGTTTTCAAGATTCATCTAATTATACATATTTTTAGCCGAGCATAGTTGAATAAATTAGTAAAAAAGGAAAAGAAAACTCATCATCTTTTGCATTCTATTTATAAAATAAGTCTAGATTTTCTACACCCCTATACACATATAATGTAATTTTGTCCTAAAGTTAAATTTGCTAGATCTTCTCTTAAAAGCTTCTATTTATATGCTAATCATTTATTTTGCAAGTCTCATTTTCAAAATAACATTATTATTTAAAGTTTAGCAATATTTATAGTTTACTTTAAGTAACATTCGAAGTCCCCTTTTTTTGTGCAAGTCTTGTTTTAAAAATGACATTTTTTAGAAAAGCCTTAGCATATTTTTAAATCTTATTTCAAACAACGTTATTTTTCTTCAAAATCTTAGTAATATTATAAGCCGTTTTCTTAAAATTTAGGCACCTTATTTAACCTTAATTAATTAACCTAAGTTTGGCGGTTAAATTGTAGTTAACGGATCCTAGAAACGCCTAACTCCTTCCTTTAGGATAATTAGAACCCTTACCTAGAATTGAAAATTAAGCCGACCATTAACGGAGGTTTAGTTAGCTTTACCTTAGTTAACAATTAAGTGCCCTAATTCACCTTAAAATCAATTAGGTGGCGACTCCTAAAATAAAGCAGAATAGGAATCTCCAATATGTTGTACCTAATTTAACCCGGTCTAAATGGGGTATAACACACGTTTCCTTAAAAAACCATGCAAAATGAGCTAAACCGAGAATATTTATCAAAAATTAAAAAATAGCATTTCTTCGTTTAAATAGAAAAATCAATTTCTATTTTGTTTCGTTTTAAACATATAAAATTAATTTAATAATTAGAATTAGAATTATACAAATCAAAATTTGATAAAAAATAATAAGTATTTTACACCTTTAAATTAATCGAATTAAAATTGAAAGTATCAACTGATGCTTAAATATTGCTATTGTTTTATCTCAAAGAGAGGAAAATAGTTTTCTTTTAAACAAGTCTTCTCTTTTAAAAAATATTAATAAATTTTCGTAGAAAATACGAATATATTAAAGCTTTAGATACGGAGCACAAACTACAATGTTATATAAATCGTATTTTGAACATAGTATATATATATATATATATATATATATATATTATCACTATCCAAATACAACTACATATACGTAGATACACAATAATCCAAAGTGTTGGGCCCCGTGCTACCATCTAGTGTATATATATATATACACACACTCCTAGTTTAGTACTACATTGTCTGGTGCACCCAAGCTGAGGATTTTCTGAAAAACAGTCTCTCTACCTCCACAATGTAGGGTAAGGTCTGGATACACTATACTCGTGGATATATTGTGTATGTTGCTGTTGTATTCTAATTGTAAATAAAATAAAAAATCATCAAAAGATGTGACGCAGTGGATGGGATCTCCTCCTTTAATCAGAGATCTTGAGTTCGAGCTATTTGTATGGAAAAAACCTCAGTAGGAAGCTCTTTTCCCAAATATGGACCCTCCACTGTTCAAATTCGATTATAATCGGATTCCAATGCGAATATCATGTAGGAAAAAAAACTTAAAGATAAAAAAACAAAACAAAAAAATATTACCACACGAAACATTCCATGCGATGTTTGCACAGAGGCGCACTTGCTGGTCAAAACAAGTTAACCCACTGTCACACGGATAAAAGGAAGGGAAGAAAAGCATGAAACAGAAAGATGAATGCACCAAAGCTTTGATTTTGAAAAGACAACGATTGAAGTTATATTTGACAAGACTAGTTGAAGTGATATTTGTTTTGTCAACACTCCTTGGCCCCTCCTCCATTATCTTCTTTGTCCGTCTTCTTTCTTTCTCCTC
The DNA here is from genome assembly GCF_029784015.1 of Lycium ferocissimum. Lineage (NCBI taxonomy): Eukaryota > Viridiplantae > Streptophyta > Magnoliopsida > Solanales > Solanaceae > Lycium > Lycium ferocissimum. Next base: position 47,878,832 of record NC_081343.1, on the reverse strand, counting down.
CATTACTTTTTTTCCCTCTATGAAAGTCTACTGTCTTTTTACTTTTTCCCACTTTTATGTGTCGTTTACATTGAAGTATAAGGGGTCGTTTGGTGCATGATATAAGCTGAGATATTCTAGCACTAATTTTTTATATTATATCTGGTAAAAGATATAAATTTATCTCAATAAAATATAAAATGCATCTCATAGTATAAGCTGGGATATACCTTCTTATACCACTTATCCTGGGACTATTCTCCTATATGGTATAAAATAGTCCCAAGATATGGAATAAATTAGTCCCGGGATTATAATCCCGAGGTAATTTTGGCCATGCACCAAACGACCACTAAGAAAATTCAGAACTTCTAAGTTTAAAAAACCTTTAGTAATGATTTATGTAATATTTTTGCATAACAATCAGTATCCATCGTATGAAACAGCTAATATCACACTATATTACCCTCATAGGGGCGGATCTCGGTAAAAAATTACATTGTTTGTATAAGGTATTTTTATATCTTTTTATTATATATATATATAGATTTTGAACACCTTGAACACAGGAGAAGAGGCTGGTTTAGTGATTTAGGTGATTTAAAATTCAACTTAGGGTTCCAAATTCAAATCTTATGCACTATATTTTTATCTTTTGAACCTCCTCAGTGAAAATCCTGAATCCGTTGTCATAATTAGCTAGACCATAAAACAAAGTCTTGTGTATATCTTTTTGACTCCGAACTGATTTTTATTCTACACTACTTTTGGCCTCCCTACATTAAACATGACCTCTTTTATATTCTTTGAGAACATTTTAAAATTCGAATTAAGTGCCCTCCAACTTATTGAATAAGTTGATCTCAAATTTTTCTTCATTACTTCCTTTTTTATGATATATTATACTTCATTCATCTCAATTTATTTGATGGTGTTTAATTGTATACATAATTTAAGAAAATAAATTTTTTTAAATCATGATCTAAATAAATCATAGATATATGCATAGCTATGAATAAATAAGAATTTTAAATCTAAATCATTTATAAATAAAAATATAACATCATTTTTTTTCATAAAAAAGGAAATAAAGACGTATCACATTGATTCAAACATGGTAAATACTTATCCGCACCGAGTGTTTATATCAAATCAATTTAGTTACTATGTTAAGTGATTTAATGAAGTGCATATATATATATATATATATATATATATATATATATATATATATATATATATATGTGATAGTTATGTATACACAAACACATGTCATGCATCATTGGATTGGTGTAATTAAACACCCAATGTGGATAAGTTTTTATTTTTTATTCACACGAATGTGCAACCGAACAATAAGGTAAAAGGACAAGAGAAGTTGCTCAAATGGTAAGCATTCTCTGCCTTCAACCTGAAAATTATGAGTTAGAGTCACCCAGGGATAGTGAGCAAAAACGGGAGTTCCTAAGGGAGGGGTAAAAAAAAGAAAAAAAAAAAAGAAAGGTTATTAAAAAGAAAGAAACAATGTAACTAAAAATTTACGCACTTTACAAGTGTATATTTCTTCGTGTCATTACACAATAGATTTTCACCCTCAATTTTGCTTTAAAAATCAAACTCCCCCTTTAACTATGAGCAATATACATTCTTCCCCTTTTATCCTACACAATATCTATTTTATCTTTGACATTTACAATCCTCCATCTATGTAATACCTTTTTATATTATATAAAATTTATTTTTTTAACCTAGGTATTTATAGATTTTTATTTAAATTCATATTATAAAAGTAGAATAATCCTTTTGATGAATTTATCACAAAATCTAATGTTACTTTTTCTGATTGATATTTTAAATATATACACAAACATAGTACCTGTTATTTTTACATGTGTGTGTGTGTATTTAAGTTTCACTTCTCTCTTATTCTTTATTATCAATATATAAACGAGTTTTGGTTGTCATTAATGGAATATTTAAAATTATTATTCTAAATTCATTTATAATATAAATAGATAATCTTTTAGGAATTTGTTATAGAATATACCTCTATTTTTATTAATTATTTTGTATTACCTGCATTAAAATATATTTATAAAGTTATTATTACCTATAATTTTTACTTCTATAAATAAATATTAGAGTTTTGATTATTATTAATAAAAAAGACATTCTTATTCTTCTCATTTATTTTATTATAGAACGGCATTAAGTTATATACTCAATTAGTATTTCTCATTTTTCTTTTTTCATCTCGAAAATAATAATTATTTTTCACAGGAAATTGTTACATAGATTAAAGAGATAAATAATCAGGATTTAAATGAAGTAAAAGAAAAAAAGATAAGTTGATCATGTAAAGGTAAAATAGAAATCTAAAAAAGTCAATTAGAATAAATGGAGGAGAATGATTATTATTCAAAATTAAGGAAGAGTTTGACTTTTAAAGCATATGATATACGTAAATCAAATCATCTCCCTTAACAAGTAAAATTATTGATCTCTCTCACATCCTATATATAGTGAGGCCTACACCCTCCAATAAGAACAACAAAAAAGTCCCCTACAAACAAACATAAATTTCCAGAGCTAGCCATGTTATTAGGCATGTATAGTACAATGACTTCACTCTCAGAAAACCTCTCCCCACCCACGCCACCTCCACTACTACCACCACCACCTTCATCACCAACAGTAAGCCGATACGAGCTACAAAAACGTCGAGACTGGAACTCATTCGGACAATACTTAAAAAACCACAAACCACCATTACTACTATCAAGGTGTAGTGGAGCCAACATTCTTGAATTCTTGAAGTATTTAGACCAGTTCGGGAAAACCAAGGTTCATAACTGTTCTTGTCCGTTTTTTGGACACCCTCAGCCGCCAGCACCGTGCACGTGTCCGTTGAGACAAGCGTGGGGTAGCCTTGACGCGCTTATTGGTAGGCTACGCGCTGCATTTGAAGAGAATGGAGGAAAGACTGAGACGAATCCATTTGGTGCAAGAGCAGTGAGGTTGTATTTGAGGGAAGTGAGAGACACGCAAGCGAAGGCGAGGGGGATTGGTTATGAGAAGAAGAAAAGAAGGAATGTTAAGAAGCATTTTCAGGAGCAAGAAGAAAAAGGAGGAGATAGGCCTAGTACTATTTGTGATTAAAACATGAGAAGAGCTTGAAGCTGCATGTGGTAGTTAATTGCTTTAATTATTTTGAATTTTGGAATTAATTAGCTTAGTAGGATCATGTAAATGATAGTATAAGTATAAATCAGTTCTTCTTTATACTTATTGCTTATGGATATTGTGCTCTTCCCTTTTTGTATAGGTAATAGGAGTATCAAGTATGTTCTGTTAGTATCATCCTCTGCTGCAATTGAAAGTTTTAGTAATTCGTATTGTTTTACCATCCGCTTAATTAATTACATATATTAAGGAAAGCTATTGGTATAAGTATATTCAATTTAAAGGAAAAATCAAGTGCTCACACCGTTGTTTAAGATGAGAATGATCTTTCATGACCTACTACAATTTAAATAAAATAAAATGATGATATAGCGATTTTATATACTATGTGATTTTTCTTACTGTTCACTTCTGTTGTACCTTAATTATCTGATGAAAGGACTAAATAGCTAAAGAAGAACATTTGTAATGCGGTCTATGAAATAGTAGTATTTACTGTTGTAATATAATGCTATAGGCTAGCTAAAATCGTAGGCGAAAGCGGCTCTCAAGCCGTGACTCCTAACTTACTGGAATTTGATGCCATCCTCGGCACAGAAAACTGGCGCCAGGCTATGCGTGTGGTGGAACACTAGCGTTGCAGCGCTGAAACTTGCACCGTGTAAGTAAAGCTAGCGCCGTCATCAGCTGGCAGTGGCAAAGTCAAGAATTTGCTAACGGTATTAAAGAGTGTTTAAGCGAAGAATGTTTAACTGACTACTCTTTGGAATATGTAGCTACGTCTTTGGGAGTTAAGTGGAGAGAAGACGTAAATAAGGCGAAAATGAATTTGCTAATTATGTATAAGAAGTTGAAGTTAAGTGGAGAGAAGATGTAAATAAGGCGAAAATGAATTTGCTAATTATGTATAAGAAGTTGAATATCCACTTGATATAATTAAGGAAAGAACAAGCTTATTGAAGTGGCAAAGGAAATCCAAAAAATGTTTTAAATATTAGATCATAGATTTTATCACATATGTTGTATTTTATTATTTTATCGTATCTTCTCATATAAATTTCTAACTCCGTCTCTGAATTCACTCATTGTAATATCAAGTCATTTATATATAGTATACTTTATATATATAAATTAAAGTTCCTAAGTAGGAGTACCAGTTAAACGCAGATTAGTGCCATGTAAATCATATGTCTATTTTAATTGAAGTTTTTTTAATTACTTTAAGATATATTGTACTATAGTATTTACGACCATATAAGTTCCAGTTCTAAAATTAGTAGATGATATGACCTTGTGGAAGAGAAACTAAAAATTAAGAAACTATATTCCCCATAATTTCCCTTATTGGTAAAATCAGGGAACAGGCACCCATTTGATTTTTTGTGAAACATTAACCAGTCTCGGCTCTCCTAATTGATATTTTCAATTATTTTGTTCCCTCTTTGCTTTATTTGTTACCTCAATCACTAGGTTTCACTGAATAGCTAGCGATGGGACATGTAAACTCTAGAATGGAAGCAAGAATCTTACCACTTTAAGTATATCTTCAATATGTATTTACCATTTTCCTCTTGTTAATAATTGCTTCTAGAAAAAGTTTTACTAGCTTCTGGGTTGCATTAAATCATCTCCTAAAAGCACATTCTTCATTGAAGAAATGTGGTAGAGAAGAAAGGAGGACAATAATGGACTAATATTCTTATTGTGGGTTTTCAATTTGTGGTAAAGAAGCATTTCCTTTGTGTAATGGATTCGTTTTTTCTTTTTTTGGTCTTTAAATTCCATCATTTCATATGTTTTAGTTTGCCACTAGTTTTTTTCTTTTTCTTTGTGGTGTCAAATTGTTCAATCAATTAGAATAAGTGCTCTAAATACTCGAGAGATTTTTCTTTTTTGTGGAGGTTCAAGACAGAGTATAGGAAAGGAAAAGTCAATACGAATATGAATATGTATTTAGAAGCAAGATAACAAGTCTTCTAGCGTGTTACCTAACATACAATTTGGCATCATCTTGCAAGAAGTACATCTATTCCAATAGACGCGTTAAAATAAGGGAGAAGGGTAAAAAATACCCCTCTACTTTGGAAAAAGGGTTAAAAATATCTTTCGAACTTATTTTGGTTTGGGTCAAAAATACCCCTCTCATCCTTAAATAACCCGAAATCATTTTTTAAACCCACTTCATCATTTAAATCCGATTCAACTAAATAATAATCGATAAGATACCCTTATTCCGCCAATTCCCTCAAACTCCAAACCTACGTATTGGGGAATAAGGGGATCTTATGGGTTATTAGTTGGATCGAGTTTAAATGATGGAGTGAATTTAAAAAATGATTTCGGGTTATTTACTTGCTCTCTACTTTAACTATGATACTCATAGTGGGATGGAGACAAGAGGTCAACTAGAGTGAAAATTAAAGGACGGGGATATCATCTCATACACTTACTATGTGTTATGAGTGTTATCCATAATCTTTGCATTTTATCATTGGCCAAAGTCATAAATGGACCCTCAAACTTGTCCATAAAATTCATTTAGACCCCCCAAGTGAGATTGCTACCATTTAAACTCTTTAAGATCACTTTTACTGTGTCACCTAGACACCTCAGGCCAGCTTGGCACTATGCGTGTTGCACACTGCTCATGAGAGCGTGAACTGCATTAATAATGTTGTTGACATGGGTCCCAATGACAAGTGTCAACGAGAGAAAAAACAATTAAAAGAAAAACACAATTCTCTATTTCTCCTTGGTTTCATCTTCTCTTCACCCGTCGTCGTTGACTGACTCCACCGCCAAAACCACCGGCTTTACCACCAAACCGTCATGGTTTTCCTCCAGAACCAAGCCCACCCATCTCCATAATATTTTTGCTCTTCAAAAATTTTGAAGCCACCGATATTTCACTTCTTGATTGCTCCACTAACACCTTACACCCACATAATCAAAATTAAACATCAACAGCAAAAAAAAGTTAGATAGCCCATCTATAAACATAATTTAATATCACCAACAATAAGAAATTGGGTATCAGAGATCCACTGCCGCCATAACTGCCTCCACCAAACTACCATCATCTCCGCCAACATTCATTTAAAATTAGTCAATATTCGTCTATCAAAAATCATACCGCCCTGTTAGCACTATATATAAATACCATTTTTGATCAAAAAATAACTTTGTTCAATTTTTTTCAAAGATAACACCCCTAAAACACCAAGTCATACACCATACACGCCACCCCGACACTCCATTGCCACAACCTTCACTGAACGAGGACGAAGAAGAACCAGAAATACTTGAATCATGTTTGTATCTCATGATTGAAGAAAAACGATGAAATTTTTAATGAATTAAAAGGGATAAAGGAGAGGTATTTGTGGATTAAAAAGTGAAGGTTAGTGTGAAGGCGGATGAAAAGGAAGAAGAAATTGGGAACCTTGGTCGTCAATGGCGGATGAAAGTGTGCAGACGAGAGAAAAAGGGATTGGGAACATGAATGAGGAGGGAGATAGTTGCCTTTTTCTTTTTGTTTTTTAATTTCAATGTTGAAAAAACAAATATCTTTGTATTTATTTTTATATTTGGATTATGTGGAATTAAACGCCACATGTCTCTTTTTCATTGGCTTTTTTTACCACATCAGCAAGAGTGAATTACACGCACCATTTGTGTGTTGTTGCATATTAATTTTGTGTTTAAATGGCACATTAACACATATTAATTTTGTGTTTAAATGGCACATTAACAGATGTCTTGAAGGGTTCATATGATACGACCCTCAGTTGGGGGGTCTAAATGAAAAATCAGGACAAGTTCGAGGGTCCATCTATGACTTTAGCCTTTTATCATTACATAATGCTGTCAATCGACCATGAAGTTCAGAACATTCATTTAAAACTATTCGTGCTCTGTTTTATCTGTTTCTTATAAGGCTGACACAGTCAGACACGAATAGCCATGACTAAACTTGAGGGGGATTACAAATTATGAATGTAATTGGTATCACGGAAATCGTTTTTCATGGAAGATATTTTTTTTGGAAATGTTTTGTGGTATTTGGTTGATAAATAGAAAGTATTTTTTTTTGGAAAAAATATATACTAAAGATTAATATTAATATCAACGGGAGATTGTTTTCATGAAACTTTTGAGCATTAGAGATTAACTAGTATACGTACCCGCGGCCCGCGCGATGCGCCAATTAAGAGAAAAAATACCGAAAAAAATAATAGAAAAAAATGTGTATTGCAAACCAAAAAAAAAAAAAAGAAGTACTGAATGTGGGTAGATCATCAATTAAATCTGCAAATACAGTCAAGAGCTAAATTTAGCGATCGCAATCAAAATAGTAAATGACTTCTGCTCATGAGCGAGGAAAGTGATTTCCCTCCTTTTGATGGAAAATATTTTGCATAAACAGCAAAATCAGTCATACCAAACACCAAAAATGATTTTTTTCGCGGAAAACATCTTCCTCTCAAGTATGCTCTAATCCATTTTATAGCTGTGAGTTAGTGCTCAAATTTCTCCCTACTAGGAGTATTAGTGCATTCTTTATTACGGTGGTGTCGCCACAGCTTGTGCTCACCTCGAATATTCTATTGAATACCTGCTATATCCACCAACATTTTTCACTACTTTTACTGGAATTCTGGGATAGAATGAGTAAAGGGTATAATCCTCAGGTCATGCAATTGAGAGACATAAGACAGAAGCGCAAGAAAACTGATGAACTTCATGGATATCAGTTTTGTTACAAATGCCCATTTCTCTGTATTCTGTACGAATGAAGCAAATGAAAGAACCAGAAAACAAACGACTAAAATGGTACATGTCAGAAGAAGTAAGAATTCCCCCAGTTTAGATCATTATTCCCTTTTCAAATGTAGTCGAATATAAATTAATTAATGGCGCAACACGAATATGAAATGTCTATGCTACCTGAAGTGTGGATACAGTGCCCAAGCTAAGCTCTATTCATTGTGGTTAGTAGTGAATTTAGTCAAGAATCAACAGCCTTCTGCGGATATTGACTGTTGTATTTGCAGATTCATTTGAGGAACATAACCCTCATTTTGCAGCTCCATTAGAAGATTATCTAATAAATGATATATCTGAGCTGACTGCGGGTGACTTGTCTCTGCAGCAACAAAAGTATGAGTGCTATTGTTAACTTCAATCCAGCTGTAACCAGGTACTTTCTGCACTCCTCTTTCCTTCATCATATGACGAATTTTAGAAACCATATCCCATTTACCGGCATTAGCATGTAGATTTGATTGTAACATATAGTAGCCTGAATTATGCGGGTCCAAGCTCAAAAGATGCTCAGACGCCATTTCAGCAAGCTCAGAATTGCCATGTAAACGACAAGCCCCAAGTAATGTTCCCCATATGCCTGCATCTGGAGCAAATGGCATGCTCTTAATCACGCCAAATGCTTCTTCCACAAGGCCAGCTCTCCCAAACAAGTCAACCATGCATGCATAATGCTCCGCTCGGGGTGTAATCCCATATTCCTTAGTCATGCAATTGAAATAGTGCTTTCCTTCTTCAACTCGACCAGAATGGCCACAGGCAGATATGATCGCGAGAAAAGTGACATGGTCAGGCTGGAATCCATCTTTTCTCATTCCATGAAACAAATACAGACATTCCTTAAGTCGGCCATGATTTCCATAAGCTGCAATAATACAATTCCATGTTACTTCATTCTTGTGTGCCATCATGTCAAAAACACGCCAAGCTACCTCCAAGTTCCCACATTTAGCGTACATATCTATTAACGCACTCTCCACAAAAAGATCAGAGCTTAATGCACTTTTCATAATGAAGCCATGGATCTCTTTCCCATAATGGAGAGCTGGCAAATTTGCACATGCAGAAAGAGCACTGGATATGGTGACACAATCATATTTGGCCCCATTTGCACCCATCTGTTGGAAAAAGTCAATGGCGGATTCCGGTTCAGCGTTCTGGCAACAGCTCGTGATCATTGAATTCCAACAAACAACATCTCTTTCAGACATCCTTCTGAACACCTGTTGAGCAAGATCCAGTCTTCCACACTTTGCATACATGTCCATCACCGCACTTCCCACATAAAGTATTCCTTGAAAACTGCGCTTAACAATAATACCATGCAGTTCCTTGCCTAATTTCAAAGCAGCCAAATTAGCACAAGCTGGTAATGTACTTGCCAGAGTAACAGGATTGGGCCTCATCTTCTTATTAAGTAACCATCGGAAAACATCTAGGGCATCAGAACTCATGCCATTAAGAATAAATCCTGAAATCATAGCAGTGCAGATAACAACATCCACCGCAGCGCTGCAGTTAAATATGTTGCATGCTGCATCAACATTCCCACATTTGAAGTACATATCAATAATGGCATTCTTTAAGAAAACATCCATAGATACATCATGTCTCATAATATAGCCATGCATTGCCTTCCCTTGGTATATATCTTCTGATATAGAAACTAAGGGAAGCAAACTGGCAAAGGTGACAGTGTCTGGTTTGACACCGGTAGCTACCATTTCCTGAAATAATTCCAGTGCCTCATCCATATACCCGTTCTGTACATATCCTCCAATCATTCCATTCCAAGTCACACGATCTGCTTGTGGCACCAAATTAAATATCTTGCGTGCATCAAACAAAGAACAGAATTTCGCATACATCGCAATCAATGTATTGGCTACTGGAGAATCCATTTCCAACCCACATCTCACAACAAGCCCATGAACCTGACAACCAAATTTAACCATCGATTCAGAGGCACAAACAGAAAGAACACAAGCATATGTTACTGAATTAGGCTTAGTTTCACTTTTCCTCATTTCCCTAAATAACCTAACCACATCATTCACTGACTCTTCATCTTTAGCATAGCCATTAAGCATCACATTCCATAAAACACTATCTCTCTGAGTCATTTTATCGAACAAAAGACGAGCATCATCCAAACAACCATTCTCAGCATAAAACTTAATAAAACCACTGCCCACAAACACATCATCCTCAAAACCTAAACTTTGTACCATCCCATGTAACCATTTACCTAAATTAACAGAATTTAAACCAGCACAAGCTTTAACCACATAAGGAAAAGTGTATTTATCAGGGCAAGTACCAAAAACCAACATTTTAAAGAACAACAAAATTGCAAGATCAAAACGACCCATTATTGTATACCCTCTAATCAACCAATTCCAAGGGGAAGCATAACACAATTTAAGCTGAAAAAATAATTTCTTGGCATCAATAAACTTGTTACACAAAACATACATTCCCAAGATTCTTGTACCAAGAATACCCAAGTTGTCAATTCCATTTATAGTTACTTGGGCATGAACCTGTTTCCCTATTCGAAGAACAGAACTAAGATTATCTGTATGATTGCAAGATTGCAAAATTGGAGCTAATTTAGATGCTAAAACCTCTTCTGTATAGTGAAATGAGTGAAAAAATGAGATGGTCCTGTATATTGAACAGATATTCTTGCTTTTAAACAACATTTACGACTCCTTATGAGGTTTAATGCTTTTCTTTGTCCATTTTTCTGTCATATCCTCTCTAAATTCTAACTCTTTCCCTCTCTTTGATTTGAAAGAGTTGAAAGGAAGAGATGTTAACTCTTCGAAGACTTCCAAATTCACACTTTTAACCCAACACTTCTATTTTTTATTTTTCAGGTGACAAAAATGGTCCATTATGTTTGAGAGTAGGTTTAAAATGGTCTCTTAAATATGCACTTAATAATTTTGGTCCTTTAAGTTTGCCATTGGGTGCTGATTGGAGTTATTCGGGTATTAGTAATATAAAGATTAGTTATGAAGGGTTTAGTTGTTCATGGATTGATTATTTCATCTTCTACTTTGCATATAATTAAACATAGATTCTTTTTTTTTCTTTTTCGTGTGGTTTCCCATCGGGTGTCCGGTACCCACATTGGGCTCGACTAAATCCGAATTCGTGCCGGGTAGTTCCACATTGGGGGGCAAAGCATTCCCTAACAATGGTGACTCCGTACCCAAGGGGGCTCAAACTCGAGGCCTCTTGGTTAAGGATGGAGTAGTACCAGCCACGACATCACAACCCTTGTTGGTAATTATACATAGATTAGCTAATAGCTTATACATGTATTAGTTATGTGGGATTGTAAACCAGTAACCAAACACGATACTTGGTATGCTGAATTTATTTATATCAACTAAAATGCTACCAAATATTGTATAAGTTATGCTGATTATAATACATCAATAATTTATTTTTAGCCAACAACCAAAGGACCCCTTAGTCCTTGTAATATATATACCATAATTTATTTGCAAGTTGAAATTAAGCAACAAGTTGCAATTGTTAATTTTTTTTTGCAACTAAAATTATTTAACAACTCGTGGAGTGGTGCACGAGTTGCTGTTAAATTTATTTTAAAATTATTTAGACAGGACCTTATTCACAAAAGATGATTATTTCTTTTCAAAAGAAAAGGTCCAGTGGGTGAAGTTATACTCCAAGCGATGCAACTACAAGGTGTTATACATGTCATTGGCATGATCTTTGAGTGGTCCAAGCAATATCGGCCACCCACCGACATTGATTTTCCAAGCAAGGTTGGATAGAAATAATCACGGTGCAACTTTTGATTTTCCAACACTTCCCAACATTCTTCCTTGGTCCCCATGGTGGAGGGCTAGAATTTTCTCCAACTCCAACATCTCCTTGTATAAAGCCACAATAATCTCGTCCTTGGACCACCAGAATACCATGGCAACGACATAACACCTCGTAATCGCACCGTACGGAGTATAACTCCACCCACTGGAGTTCTTTAAAAAATTTCCTCTTCGAATAAAGCCCCATCTAAATATTTTTGTAAAAAAAACTAATTGTAACTCGTTTACCACTTCATGAGTTGTTAAATATAAAAATTTAACAGTTGCAACTTGCAAGCCGTAACCTAGTTACGACTTCTAAATATTGTTTTATTAAATTACAAGGGCCCACAAACCAAACGTCATTTGGCATGGGCCGTTAGATATTTCATAACTCGTAAATGGGACTGAGATAAACCCCATTTGGTTTGTCTCAAATTTCATTATCCGTTTTTTTTTTCTGCTTAAAAAATGTGCCCTTTAGGCTTCAGACTCGTGTGTGTATATGTGTGTGCACGTTCGGTTTTCCCCTTTTGTTTAGGATTTGAGTCTTAGGATTTTCAATTTTGGACACACATTAGTATTACTTTTCTGGTTGGGGTGCTTAGATGATTTGACACACTTTAATTACAGGAATTATCATGCCTCTTTGCAGAGGCGGATCCATGATTTAGAAGTTCCGAGTGCCAGACCAATTGTCTTACAACGGATAACTAACAAATTATATTTATCTTCAGTTTTGTAAACAAGAAAGAGCCTTAGCTCATTGGCCGAGTCTCAAGTTAGAAGAGGTCTATGTCCAATTCTACTTTACCACAATTTTTTAGCAATAATGGCTCGCTTAAATATTTGGGGAAAATTATGTTCAAGTTGTGGAGGGGTGTCACACCACTTGTGTCAATAATTATAGAAGATAAGCAACAAATTACGTTCATCATCGGTTTTGTAACAAGGAAGAGCCTTAAGTTAGAAAAGGTCTATGTTCAATTCTACTTGACCACAATTTTTTAACAGTAAAACTCGCTTATATATTTGCCAAAAGTATGTTCAAGTTGTAGTTCAAACCTCCAACTAGTATAATAAGCAAAATTAAGCTAACCAGCACACCAGAAAGCATTGTTTATTAAGTTGTTGTGTGACCCAATTAAGTATGCTAAAGTCCTAAGTGCAGCATGCTAAAATAATTTTAAAAGGTGTACCAGAATCGATTCAACTCGCGACCTTGGAGTGTAAATCTAACTTTTCACCATTGGCACCTTGCGCTCGCTTGTTACTCTCGGTGACACAATTAATATTTATATTATTTCTTGCACATATATACAGAGTTTAAACTGAGACGTCTGGGTGGCGCGACACTCCCACCCTTCTACATAGATCCGCCTCTGACTGTCATAGTTATCAATATCAGGAGAAATGTCCATCATGTGAATAGTCATTGATAGGGGTGTATAGTTACAACGGCAGAACCATAATTTTCATTAACGGGAGTCAAAATATAAAGAAATGAAAACAGTAAATCCAAAGCGATCACCACATAGTATATTACTCTAAAAAATATATTTTACCTATCAACACAATGTAATTTTCTAGCGTGGACAAGGATGACTCTGCCACTGTACACACGGATGACAAATAGAATAGGCTTCAGAAGGAAAGGCTTCAGAAGCATGGTGTACTCATGCCTCGTCCCCGTCTCCATCACCAGATCCTCTTGCCCCTAGGTACAAACTCCATGCCTACTGCAAAAACCTTAAAACAAATGACATAAACTGAGGCATGAAGATCAATATTAAAGAATGTCAAATTGGCAGTAACAGCCAAAAGTGTAGAGGGGGTTGGGAAAGAGGGACATTAGTATGCTTATAAGTTATATCTACGATGTATTTGTTCCTAGTCATGAAAAGTTATTTTAGAATGATCTAGCTTTACTATGTGACGTGAATATTCATAGTCCCTCGTGTAACGTCAACATGAGCATATCCCTGGACAATGGAGCGGCTACAGGATATCCAGCAAAAGATATTTTCTTAATGTTAAACCAAAAGTTGAAGGCAAAGAACAGAAGTGCTGGGAATTAAAAGCCTAGAAAATTATACATATCTGCCATACTTTCCTTTCCAACTAGATCTCCATTTAGCAAGTGATTTCTGATTTAAAAACTACTATTGAGTGTCAGTGTGTCACAGTTATTGTTGAGAGGTTACCAGCGTCCCATATCGGCATTGTATAAGAAAGTGGATGAAGCAGAGGGCTATATAAGCCAAGGCTACTGCCAAAGACAAAGCATCTTTGCGCTTGGGGCAATGACGCAGCTAGTGAGGTTCTAACCGAGGCGCGTCTATTGCTGGTTGAAAACTATTTCCAAACCCCCTCTTCGGCCAGGGTTTTGCCCTGGCCGTCGAGAATTTCTGGAAGGGCTCCCTTACTAATGGTAAAGCCCTACAATTCTAAGTTCAATAGCTGTAAATTGTATGTTCAAGTTGTGGAGTTACCGCTTGAGTTAGAAGAGGTCTATGTTCAATTCTACTTGACCACAAATATTTTAATAACAAAGACTCGCTTAAATATTTGCTAAAACGTGTGTTCAAGTTGTGGTTCGGTTTGAACCTCTGACCAGTACAAGCAAAATTAAGCTTCTAACTGGTATGCCACGAAGCATAGTAGCAAGTTGCTGTGTGTCCCAGTTCAGTATGCTAAAGTCCTAAATGCAGAGTGTACCAGAACGTATCGAACTCGCAACTCTGGAGTGTAAACCTGGCTCTTTACCACTGACACCTTGCACTCGCTCGTTACTCCGGGTGGCACTATTAGTATTTATATTATCTCTTATATATAGAGAGTTTCAACCGAGACGTCCAGCTGGCATGGCATTCCCACTCTTAAACATAGTTACATAGATGCGCCCCTGCTTCCTTGTTATTTGTTAGCATACCTAGAGGATTTATTTCTGCGTTGTTAAAATATGAGAGTTACTAGAAGATATAAACATCTATTCCTATCTATTACCCTATGGAAAAAGGTTACAAGGGATTACAAAGGGATAGTTCAAGGCACAAGCACAAAAATAGTCATAGCTAGAGTCCCATTTTTATCAATAAAATTTGGCAAGAATATTTTTCCATAAATGAGTCCAACAACACACTTGTTCCGTTGTTCTCAGACGAAGAAAATGGTCAAATCAAAGTATTAAATTGTTGCCTTGAGACATATCAACGCAAAAATTAGCTAATGAGGGAAAATTGTCAAAAACCGTATAGGCACCTTTTATCACTGGAGTAATCCATTATGTCAAATCCGAAGCATTTTGTGCCCTAACCCCTCACATTTAATTGCTAACTTTTCAAACGAGTGTTCAATTGATTCTCTGGGCATAATCTTAACCGTCATGGAAATCAAATAACAACTCCTTCGCTATCACTTGGCAAGATCCGAATAACGTTCAAACAAAAATGTGGTTAATGTTTTTAAGAGTCCATTTGGCTTAGCTTATAAGTTGCTGAAAACAACTTGTACTTGTTTTAATTTTTAGTGTTTGGTAAGCGAGAACATAGGCCATTTTGTGCTTAAAATAAATGCCCCCAAAAAAATAAGTCGGCTTGATTTGCTTGAAACAAAAAAAAAACATAAAGTTTAAAACAACCTATAAGCCAAAGAAAATAAGTTGGGCCCCAACTAATTTTCTTTGGCTTCCCCAACTTATTTTCTTTGGCTTATAAGCTGTTTTCAGTTCAGCTTATAAGCTGCTTTTTTTAAGCCATAAGTGACATTCCAAGTTTATTGTCTCCTCCCCACCCACCCAACGCCTCCAACTCCCACCCCCTTGATCATCCCACCTCCCACCACCCCCGAACACCCACTCCCTACCCATCCCACCCTATAGCATTTTGATAGATTACATATAAAAGCTCTTACGATAATGTTTTCTTGCTTACATACCAAACATTAGAAAATAAGTAAGAAACCCACTTGTTAATATTTTTTAGGAAAACATTTTCCTGCGTACCAAACACACCCTATGTCTTGGTCTTAAGTTACTTAAAGTCAGGTTGTGATGACAACAATGTGCAAATAATACTCCCTCCGGATAAAAAAAAGAGTCCACTTAGCCATTTGCACACCCCTTAAGAAAATACTAACTCTTAGACAAAAATAGGTAATTTGACTAAACTACTCCTAATTAAATAGGCATTGGGATTTGATCATACAATATTTAATAGAGGCAAATATGAAAAAACAAGATTAATTCTTTCTTGATTTGCTAAGTGGACTCTTTTTTTGATCCAAGAAAAAAGAGGCTAGGTGGACTCTTTTTTTTTTTTTATCCCGAGGGAGTATTGCATAGTGTTAGGTTGAGTTCTTTGAGCAAAGAACTATCAATAAATTGTATCATGTGGTGCATTAAAATGCCGATCCCGCCCAAGTCCTTATGGAGTACACGAACACTATTCTGGTTTTTAAGAATAGGTCCTAATAAAGAAGTTTGCTAGTCCAAAAACAATCTATATATAATATAAAGCTAGGAATGACCAAGGTGATGTGGCATGTCTCATTGGCCAGCATCACTATTTATCTATTTTCTTGTCCTAAAATCCTCCCAAAAAAAACGTATCTTTTCTCATAATTGCCATTTATGTCATTTCTTGACTCTCTTTCTTCTCTTTCTTTATTCTCTTACAAAAAAAAAAAAAAAAAAAAAAAAAAAAAACCGAAAGTTTATTTTCTATGGCCTTTATTTCCCATTAATCTCCTATTAAATAGCATTATATGTTTAATTCCTTCTTTCCAAAAGGAATTGTGAAACGGCCTAGATGAACATAATGGTGTCATTACATCTTAATAAATATATTTGAATTCCATTTTCTTCTTTATAATTATGTTGTGTATTTTTTTGATATCTACCTTTGAACACTACAAATACCGAAAAGAAGCTTCACGGTATGTCTCCTATTTTCATTTGCTATAGCCTTCCGCTTCATTTTTGAAATTATCATGACACAATTTATTAAAATTAATACTATTGCTTTCTTCTTTGTACGTAGATTTTAGAAGCACAACTATGTGTCCTAGTATGAAGTCCTTACTAGCCAAAGATACATCTGCTTGAATTGCCGGTTCGTGCGGAAGGTGCAAACTTTATTTTCCAGGAAGATCAAAAAAGTTTCATCATCCCTTTTTATCCTACAATCAATTATTTAATTGTTGATCATAATCTTCTCTTTTTTTTTTTTTTTTTTTTTCGTTTAACATTCATATTGTTCATATGTTACACAAGTAGTGAGGTAAAATAAAATTATGATGACAGTATTCTGCTCAAATTTTTAAATAAATGTGACTTCTAATCGTCTTATTCATAACTTGAGGTGAGAAGAATCAAAATCTTGAAAATCAGAATACTCGGATGGTAATCAGATTATAGACATTTCATGAAAAATCTCTCCTTCCTATTCTATTCAACGCATTTGTTTGCTTAATTATCATGAGAATTTTCAAAAAAAATTGATAGGTTTCAAAATCGTGGCTCTACGCACTACTGCTATTTTTATATTGCGCTTTTAGTTTTTCCTTTCGTTTTCTTAATTGGAAAGTAGGTGCTTATGGGGTTGTATTTTAAAAAAAAAATAATATGAATTTCTACATGACTTAGTGACTTGATGATTCACCCGTTTGGTTATGATCTTCTTATAGGATCTCTTCCTCCAAAGCTTTACTTGTCTTTATTATCGAAATGGTTTAGAGTGGATTTACATTATGTTTGAAGGAGCACTTTAGTGACAGTAATGGGCAAGTGGTTACTCAAAATTAATTGGCAAATAAATGCTTAGATCGGAGCCAAAAGACATCTCTCGCTATTTGTGTTTGAAATGTTTAAACGCCTTCTTTTTCTTACATTATAGACTTTTTGGTTCGAACCAGGTACTTAAAGAGTATTAATTTGAGATCTTAAAATATGTTGAATGAACAAAATGAAAGAAAAAAAGTTAAATAGGACAAAAAAGATAAATAGAATCCTTGGCCATTGAGATATTCAAAATCTTATATAAATATAAATTAGAAGCAGTTTTTATTTGTAATCACGTATATAATTAAGAAGATGAATTATCAAGTAAGAACCAAGTATTTAAAAAAATTGGCATTTTATTAGTAATTGAATCTTGATTACATTTCTTGATCTCTCTATCAAGTTCATCATGTAGTTGCTCAAGCTCAATGATTGAAGTAGTCGTATTTGATCCAGCTAAATATAATTATTACAGAATAAAATAATATAGCCAAGTAGCTCCATCGTTATTATGTTTTATTTTGATAGGTTACAAAAGCGTGGCTTTACGCACTACTGAGAGTAGGACTATTATATTGCGCTTTTAGTTTCGTTTTATTAGTTGGAAAGTAAGTGCTTGTGGGATTGTATTTTTTTTAAAAAAATTATAATTTTTTTCGTTTTTGTATAAAGTCGACACTCTTAGATAGAAATTCAGCACTAACAAACACGTGCTATGTTCTTATTCTCTTTTTGTTTTCCTTTTTCTTCATATTTCATTCGTTTTCAGTAAATCTATCATTTTTATTCTTATTATCATGTTAATTCTACTATTTTGTATATTTTTGATGTCAAATTCATCTTCTTGGTGAAACAAATGTCTAAATTAAGTGCAGGCGATAGTATTTACACCTTTATTTTACTAATCTATTGATAATTTTATTTCATATTTGTAAGATATTTTTACATTTTATATCTGCACGAAGCGCGGACCTATTTACTAGAAACCAGTTCAAAATTTATTAAAAACCAACATACAAGTCCAGGTCACAATTGTCCAGTTGTAAAAGAATTAGAACAGCTCCTAATCTCATTCTTTAACATGAAACTTGTTATACCGGGTTCGGCAAAAATACTATTACTACTAATCAAGTCCTATTAAACTAGCAAAATATACATTTCAATATAAAAAACCAAACTGCATTTCGTCGAAAACTAATATCATACTCCCGCCGTCCAAATTTATGTGACTCTTTTTTTTAGTCATGTCCCAAGAAAAATGGTGACATTTTTATATTTATTAACAATTTAACTTTAACTTTTCATTTTACCCTTGAAATATAGCCCAAAAAAGTATCTATAGCTTATTTATCGATTTCAATCTTAAATTTTTGGTCAATCAAACACCTTCACATAAATTGAATCGAGTGAGTATATAAGAAGCAAACACGTAGTGTGTAGGGAAATAATCTTTTTATAGGTAGCAAAGTCAATTATTGTGTAGGGAAATAATCTTTTTATAGGTAGCAATATAGGTAGCAAAGTCAATTATTGTTACGTCTAAGCTATTGCCAATTATAATACTAGACTAGATTTCAGAACAGGTCCAATTTCATCCGACCCCTTAACAAGACATGGAAACACACATAGCTGGCGTAAGAAGTTGTCAAAAAGATCTTATTAACCAACAATAAAAGATCCCCAATTTGTCAAAAGCTGAATTCATCATAATTCCCAGCTACCCCATAAATAATCCACCTCTAATGTAAAATTTAAAAAAAGAAGAGAGAAATATAGTCACAAAATAAAATGAAGATTTTTTAAAATTGCGGTCTAACAAACTTAAAACATTTATGTGAATATAAATTATTTCGATAAGGGTAAAAAAAGAAAATTTTAAAGTTAAGTTATTTCATTTTTTTCACTTTCAGTACATTTAACAACTAAATATTATTTGTAAAAAATATAACCGAACCTAACTCTATCTTCAACTCCAACTTCAAAATTTTAAATAAAGTAAAAAAAAATATTTGATTTTCATGGCCAAACGCCTACTAAATGTTTGGTTGAACAACGAAATTGTATGGCTCAATGAAAAAAAGAAAGAAAAAAAAGGGTACCACATGGTACCTTTTTCTCTTGCTATTTTACTTGAGGTAAAAAAAAAAAGAAAAAGTAAAAAGAAGGAAAATGATAAAGTGTGAAGAGCATATAAGAGAGAGAAAGGGTAGGCAAACAAAATTACTTATGGGACCCGAAATTTCACTTATCAAGCAATGAATGGAGCCTCATACAACTTTTGTTGGTTGGGCCTCTACCATCATAAAATTTTGGGCAAAAAACATATATGTACATAGTGAGTGGGTATATTTATAAAACATGACGATACTTTTCAGTTTACAAAATATATCAATAGATTTGTTACAAAATCTATACGAATTAGGTAAATTAAAAAGAAGTAAATAAAACACATTAAATTAATTGTTTTCCTTATTTTATCCACTTTTCTCTCTTCATTCAAAATTAAGAGATATTGTTCCCTGATTTTCTCCAACTTTTGTTTTTTATTTCATCCACTTTTCTCTCCCCATTCAAAATTAAGAGATATTGTTCCCTAATTTTCTCCAACTTTTACACAAAAATTCCATTCTAATCGGTAATTTTTATGTACAAAGTTCATACACCAGAAAACATATATATATAATTTTTGTATGCAATATGTATAACTGTATAAATTTGTTATAATTTTTATAGATGAAACATGTATAAAAATCGTATGTGTATTTTGATTATGATAAAGTAAATTTAAATTGTAAAAATTATAATCAAAGTATGTGTAAATTTTGAGAAAATATGTATAATAAATTTGTAATTGATACAAATCAGATCCCATACAAAGTTCATACACCAGAAAATAAATATGTATAAATTTTTGTATGCAATATGTATAACTGTATAAATTCGTTATAATTTTTATGTATGAAATATGTGTAAAAGTTGTATGTATATTTTGATTATGATAAAGTACATATAAATTGTATAAACTCTGATCAAAGTATGTATAGATTATGAGAAAGTATATATGTATAATAAGTGTTCTGATTGATACAAATCAGATTCCATACACATTTCATTCACTAATTCATATCGAATTTATTCGCATTTCATACACATTGTACCGCATACATCTAAATGATATATAGCAAATTTCATACACATTTCATACATATATTAGTTTTCAACATTTTTTGAAAACTACAGTTTATGTAATATATAAAGATTTCAAACACACAATGATTACACATAAATCAAAATTTATATAAATTAATACATAGGTCAGTAATAAAAAATACTTTGTAATATTGATTTGAAAATTTATTCTAGGAGAGAGGATGAATTTTAGGTCTGGAAATGGTGTCTATCATAGAAGGAGAGGAAGAGAGGGAGAGAGAGAGAGAGAGAGAGAGAAATATTTTTAAAAAGTAGAAGAAGTTGATTGGTCTATCCTAAAATTAAGCTCACATTTAAAATCAGATTCTTTTCCTTTCAAAAAGCCTAAAATCGTGGGATCCCATTAAACTAAAATCTAGTATACTTTGTAATTTTGTTGGTATGTTTTGTAAATAAAGAAAAGTATCCTTATGTTTTGTAATATAAAGTCTTAAGTAGTATTATAAGGTCATTTTCCCTAAAAATTTTCGGCGTTTGGCCATAGAAATCAAACATTTTTCACTTTATTTGAAATTTTTGAAGTTGAAGTTCTGTTGGGTTATTGTTTTTGCAAAGAAATATTTGATTGTTTGAATATGCTGAAAGTGAAATTAGAGTTTTAGGTGTTTTTCAAAATTTTAAATGCAATTTGATTTCATAACCAAACGCTAATTTTTAAATAAAATGAAAAAAAAACCCAAAAAAAAACAAATAGAGTAATTCTTATGGCCAAGCGAGTCCTAATACGGTCTTTAATTTTGTTGCTACTAGAGGGCCAGCTTTACCGAACCTTTCATGTCTAGATCCCAACTAAAAGTCTAGTCATTCCATGTCCTCTTCTCCTGTTACTGATAATTCAATTTCCTCTTTTAGGTCCACTCATAAATAAATGACCTATACACCAGGAATCTCTTTCTGCCTTAAAACTCTTTTTTAGCTTTCTTTTAGCCCTTGGAGCTAAATGATTACTCCAACCGTTTCAAATAAGAGTCGCTTTAGGGTTCAAGATAAAAATAATACTCCCACTGTTTCAATTTATATGAATTCTTTTTTAATCCGTATTAAAATAAATAACTTCTTTCCTAATTTGAAAATAAATTTACTTTATGAAATGATTTACAGCCACACAAATATTCAAGCCTTATTTTGAATCACAAGTTTTAAAAGTTTTTATTTCTTTTCTAAATATAAATGGTCGGTAACGCATAAATTGAAACGAAGGGAGTATTATTTTCAAATATATCTTAGTTTCTTCTTAATACTGTTTAATTCTCAAGAAGCACCTAACAAATACGAGTTACTTGAAGTTCGGTTCGATTCGATCTGATTTTTTAATTTTTGATATTTATGTTCAGCCCTAGCGACACTAATTTTGAGATGAAAGGGATATTGAGGTAGTTTAGCCATATTAATGGTCATTCTTAACATGACAGCCTGTGCATGGGCCACGAGTGGAGGAAATTTGACCACACCAAATGTCTGGCAAGCATTAATTGGTCATTGATGGAAAGCAAAATCTACCGCTTGCACACTAAAGAAAGAGTTTAGACATGATTTGAAATCATGACGTTAAATCATGAGATTAAATTATATTTGAATATGTAATTTGAATTTTTGAAGTTATATTTTTTTTTATGAACATAAAAACCTCACAAGTTTATAAAAATCATCAAAACTTTTTTATTATCTTATACTTTGTTGTAATATACTTATCAAATATAAATGAGTAAGTTATAATTTATAAATTTTTACATTTAAATTAATTATGATTTAAAATGCGAATTTTATCTAAAGTTTTTTGCTAAAAATATAACATTAAGGGATCAACACGTTCCAAATTTTAGTTTCGATATAAAATAAAATAAAATGAAAAAATGTTACAGAACTATTTGGACATGATTTAAAATCAATGATAATTATTTTTTAATATAATCCTTCAATATGTTTGGTAAAAGTAACTTTGTTATAAATATTTCTTATACTATCTTACAAATAAGTAAATCATAGTTTATAGCGATCTTTTAATTTTTATATAAATGGTTGATAAACATGAGTTGTAGTCGTAAATATATATAATCTACGAATAATCTCAAGCTTATGAATGATTGAGAATGACTTTATTTATAAAATATATGTCTAAAACTTATGAGTTAATTTTTTACATTTAAAAATTTGAAATCTCAAATCCTAAATAATTTCGATGAAACAATAAAGGAATGTCTTTGACCAAAGAATCACTGATCAATTATTTACTGAAAAACATGTAATTGTAATTACCTGCTAGTGCAAAGAACCTTAATTATACAAGTTAGATTTTGGTGATTCTGTTAATATTGGTGCGAATATAGGTGGTCTTGTTTGTTACTGGCATTACGTAAATTTCGTGAAACAATAAAAAGAATGTCTTTGACCAGAGAGAATTTGATCAATTATTTATGAAAATAAAATAATTTAATTACCTGCTAGTGGAACCTTAATTATACAAGTTAGAATAAAATTTAGGTGGTCTTGTTTATGCATCACGTAAGTCGAAGGTTTATCAAAAGCAACTTTTTTGGAATTTTGCGTTCGTATTTTTACATTTCATTCAATTACAGTGAATTTGTTGTTGTAGTAGTGGTAGCGGTGGTCTTGTTGGGATTACAGTGCAAATATGTAAGGGACCCAAGGTCACGTGGTTGCCAGCGGGCGATATGTCCCAACTACATAAGATGCAATAATCATAATTTCCCGAAAAGATAAAAAGCTGAATACATTAAATCTACAATTTTCTTATCATAATCATCATTTTGTTGGTGATTCATATATTTTGTTGGTGGTTGCTGGTCGAAATAGTCTGTTGATCATATTCATGTTATTTTATACATCTAAAAGATGGTATAAAATAATCATGTTGGAAGGTATTGGACTACATGTTTTCATTAATTTCTTAAAATGTAACTCTGCCAATCATATGGATACACCTTAAGCATACGCCAAAGATTTTATATTTTTTTTTTAGAAGAAAACTCGTAATTTTAGCGGGCCAATTTGCAGGATTGCCCTTCGCTAGGGTAGTCTTTAATTTTTGTTCCTCTAATTGGTGGTGTTTAATTTTTATCTTTTGCTAAAAAAAATTGATTTCGGGTTAGAACTCCCTCTCGGTCAAAAAATTTTAAAAAAAATTCTCAAGGTAGAGTTTAGATTCGCAGGCGAGTTTTGCAAACACTGAATTTAAAGCACTCGTGATAATACTCTACCTTGTGAAAATTCCTTTTTTTTTTTTTTTTTTTTGAAAAGGGTTGAAGTACTCTAAAATCTTGGGATATTAGGCGAAAATATAAAATTAAAGACCACCAATTTGAAGAAAAATTAAAGACCACCCAAATGAAGGGCAATCGCATCAAAAAAAAAAAAAAAGAAGAATTTTGGCAATGTCCCAACGAACCTTAATTATACAAGCCAGATTTGGGGCCTCAAGTTAAAGCTTAATATAGAGAGGCAAATTTAAAAAATAAAAATAAAGGAAAGATCGTCATATATATTTTTATTTAAAGTCTACTTTTTTAGTTTTTTTCAGATGCGATATAATCTATTTGTTCTAACAATTCTTTTTCAATTGATAATATAGCTAATCTATTCAGTCTCTCTTGAGACATTAAGACATTATTGATCTTAAATAAGAATATCAACAGTGACAAATTTTCAATAAAATATAAGATAAAGTTAAAATAATAAATCTAATTCTAGAATTTGATAAGTTGATATAATGATATCGAAATAGTGTTGCGCTACTTCAATATAATGATTGTTTGTTGATAATTTGGAAAAGACATCAAAAAGTAAATCTTGATCTTTTGTAACCACTATGTTTTGTAGCAATAGTAATGTTTTGAGAATTTTCAATAGTAATAAGAGTACAAGAATAATGAAAGAAAGAAGGAAATAAGCAAATATGGACAATAAAAATATTTACCTAAACAAATAAGAATACTACAAATCTACAATTATCAAGAAATTTTTTTTATTCCCCCAATTATGCTCCAACAAAGTTACCTATTCGGTTATTTCTCCATAAAAGGGAAGAAGTTACTATTTTACTTTTTCCCAAAAATATCTCCAAATAATGTAGACCCCACCCCCCATAATAAAAGGAAGAAATAACCTACTTCTCCCCCGGTATCTCTTCAAACTTTCAATTGAATGTACACTTTTTTTTCTTTTTTAAATTGTAAATATATATATAGGATCTTAAAAAAAAGTGGGGCTCCTAAAAAGGTAGGGTCCTAAATCATTGCCTTACCTGCCAACCCTTTCAACGAGTTCGGAACCATTTTTGTGGGACAAAAAAAATCATTGAACCAAAAAAAAATTTACAAAAAAAAATATATACGTAGCGCGGTTTCACGCTAATTTAGCGCGGTATTTTAATGCGTTATAGGGTAAAAAAAAAAAAAATAGTAGTTTGGCCTTTCAAAAAAAAAAAAAAAATTGGCCAAAATTTTTTGCAAACTTAGTGTTTTTCCCATGCTTTGACCAATGATTAGTCGTGTGTCAAACTTGCGAAACGTTTTGATTTTATATAAAAAATATTTTTTAAAGCATGATAATGTAATATATTTTTAGGATCAAACATTCGGATCGTCATTTTAGGGGTTGACCCGAAGTAAGTTTTATTTATAAATTTTAGGTTTTAAGTGTTCTATACAAGTGATCCATTTTGTTTGACAAGTTGAGACTTTGTCAATAAGGTTTTTTATTTTTAGGGTTTAGATTTATTGAAAATAAAGCTTGTCAAAAGGCTTTTAAGTCATTTAATTATATTAATTAATCTTAAATTAAATTTTGTTTGTTTGTATAGCTCAAAAATAGCACTAAAAAAAAAATTTGGCAAATTTTTTTGCAACACTTATGTGTTTTTTTCAATATTTCAAATGATTAAAAGTCAGTAACTTTTTATTTTTATATAAGAACTATTTTTTTTTTCAAGAATAATGTAGGCTATAAATGCTATCTTAATCCATTTTAGGGGTTATCAAATAAGAAGTTTTGTTTGAATAACTTAGTGTTTAGGATTGTAATTTATTTTAGCATATGTCGAGAAAATTAGTAAATTTTCAAAAATTGAAAGCTAAATGAAATTAACATTATCCCGGATTTTCAAAACTTTGAATCTATCGTATCATCATCTTATAAGTAAATAAAGTTGTTACTCAAAATTTTCAAACTAACTAATTTGGGGAAAAATTGAAATTGAATGGGTAAAAGGTGTTTTTTTAAAAATCGGCTCGGCCAAACCGCCTTGCGGCTATTTGTCCGCATAGATCTCGAAAAAATACCCAAAATAAAAAAAATAAAAATCGCGTAGTTTCACGTCACTAATAACCATTAAATCACAAACATACAAAATAGTTTTTCTCCCTATATTTTTTAGAATTATATTTATATTCAAAATAAATTTATGTCGTGATTAAAAAATAACACGCTTAAATCAAAACCTTAAAAAATAAAACACTTAAACCTTAAACAAAACTTGCTTCGGATACCTTTTCAACCCTAAAACGACGATCCGAACGTTTACATATTTGATGTATTGAAACATTATAGTTTATCGTATAAAAATACGTTTCAGTTTGACACACGACTAATCGCGTCAAAGTATTAAAAAAACACTTAAGTCTTTGCATGAAAGAAAAGATTTAGTAAAACAAGATGTTGCGATTTTTTTATGGAAAAAAACACTAAGTGTTCTTTAAGTGTGTTATTTTTTAATGCGTAACTTTATTTCGAATATGTTGTAAAAATAAAAATTGCCCAAATCGAACGTCTGAGCGCAAAAAACCGCGTATATTCGAAATAAAGTTACGCTTTAAAAAATAACACACTTAAATCTAAACCCTAAAAATAAAAAACTTTAAGCTAATGACAACAAGTCTTCAAACAAAAATGACGCTACTGTATGTAGAACACTTAAACCTAAAGTTCTGAAATAAAACTTACTTTGGACCTTTTCAACCCCTAAAATGACGATCAAACATTTAAGTATCCTTGATGTATTGAGCCTACATTATTGTACGTAAAAAAATATCGGTTTCTATATAAAATATTGACGTTTCGAGTCTTGACACATGGACTAATCATTGGTGAAAGTATGAAAAAAAAAACACAAGTGTTGCAAAAATAAAGTTGACCAATTTTTTTTTTTTTAATATTTTTTATCATAACGCAAAAATCTGTAGCCTTTACACACAAATTAACGGCTCAAATCTTTTGAACTGCTTTAGCACAGTAATTTACTATGCTAAAGGTACTTTTGTCACTTTTTTTTTGTTGAGATATTTTGGTTCCACATAATTTTTTTTTGGGCATTTTGGTTCCGGACTCCCCTTTCAGCCGACCCTATGTCCCAATCATTTTTCTTTTGTTTTTTAGTGATCTAGAAGTCGTTGTCTCATTTCCGATACCAAAGGTTCTCTGAAGTTAGAATCTTGAAAATAACGATACACAAAAACTTTTGTAATGTGTGGTCTTGCTTAGTATTTTCTATTTCAACAAACAAAATTAACGTTATAAACGAGAATAATCTTTCGTGGGTGGGTCGTGACATAAAACTAGATTTTTTTCATCAACGCAGCAACAAATATCAACTTCACTGAATTTAGTGGTGTCGATTGTCGAGCACTTATGTTTTCAATTCATCTCTTTAGTGACCCAACAGCTTTTGCATCACCACAAATATCAACTTCACTATCTTATTTATTTTGTGTTTCCAAATCAGAAAAAAAGATCCAATATCTCTAGTTGAATTGATCCACTCATCTAAAGTAACGGAATAGTTCACCTGTGATTTTAAGGAGATTAATTGGAAAAGGAGGTGTTAATAAGAAAAAGGGAAAAGGGTCAAATTTACCCTGTATTTTGAATTATGGGGCAAATTTATCCCTAATACTTTAAACTTTTCACCCTTACCCTTACCTCTACCATTATAAAACTTTGTAAAAATACTGCCAACCCAATTGGCATGCTGCCTGTTTGCTGCGGTGACTTGTCATAAAATGCGTACCAACCTAGCAAAATTTTTTTTTTAAATTGAAAAAATAATTTTTAAAAAAAATAAAAAACTGATTTTTTTAAAAAATAAAAAATAAAAAAAGTATTTGTATAATTATTTTTAAAAAAGTATGTTTTGTTTAGGGACCTATCATCATTTTGTGAGGTACTCACAATCTTTAGCCCAAGGGATCTATCATTATTTTGTGAGGTACTCACACTCTTTAGCCGAAGGGACCTATCATCATTTTGTCTTCTCTATACCATGATTTTTCTATACAAATTTACTATGTTTTCTTCACTTTTATAGTAGAATGAATTAAAATGTACGGAAAAAAATTAATGTCTAATAACTAAATATTTGATAAATAATTGAATTCCCTATGAGGAGATATTGAATTTTCGGAAGGATAAAGTATGTATATATACATATTAAGGAGAAATATTTACTGGCGTATTATAGTTTTCTATTTACAAAACATAACATTACAAATCCTATAAAAAATATTTTTTTAAAAAGAATTATACAAATACTATTTTTTTTATTTCTTTAAAAAAATCAGTTTTTTTTTTTATTTTTTTTATTTTTTAAAAAGATTTTGACATGGCAAGCCACCTGAGCAGCCAGTCAGCATGCTGTTAGAGTTGGGAATATTTTTGCAAAGTTTGATAACGATAGGGGTAGGAAAAGTTTAAAGTATTAAAGGTAAATTTATCCCTTAGTTCAAAGTACAGGGGTAAATTTGACCCTTTACCCTACGTAAAAATAAGATACTACGTGATTCCGAGTAACTCTTTTGGACAAGTCCAGATGATAACTTATATGTTTATCTTAACATAAAAATTTGATATACGTCACAGGTCTTCTTTAATATCTTAAAATAATTTCTTAGATTCCAATGATTACAAAACATTGAGCGATTCTCTAAAAGTGAAACAAGAATCTAAAAATATATTGATCTAATTATACTAATTGTTGTTTCCCGTAAATGCCCCTACTGTACTGTTGTAAGCTTCTATAAAGCACAATGCCAGCCTTTCCAAAATCATCTTTCATTTTGGACTAAACTGTGCACTCCACTTATCAGGTACTTTTCTTCCCTTCTCTTTCTCTGTTGTTAGTTTGTTAAGTTTAAGCAAAATTTTGAAGCTATTTGTTCTTAAAATCATAAAAAGTGTTGAGAATTTGGTAGTCAATTATGTGTTGAAAACCCCTTGTTTTTGTACATTGCATGTCATGTTTGAGAGTTGAACTAATTAAATTGTTGCTGAATCTGTTTCCATGTTTAATGCACGCTGTAGTTCTGGGGTCAATTTTCAGTTTTCCAAAGTCATAAAAACAATTTTTGTTAGTAGAAACTGGAAATAGTAAATATGCTCTGTTTGCTTCATGTTATTGGATGCAATGGGTTTCCTGTATATATGGTAGTGAAGGTGATGCTTTGATTATTTTTGTGATGTGTTAAGTTGAGAAAAAGCTAAATCATGTGCTGAAATTAGCATTTTTTTTTTAAACATGTGTGTTGTTATGTAGATCTTGGTTGTTGAAGTGAAGGAGCATAATTTTATTGGTAATGCTGCAATAGTTACATTAGAAGCACATAGTTTGTTTGTTTGTTTTGCATGTTAAATTTTATTCAATTGGCAAATTAAATGCCTTCGTTTTTTGGTTCTAAATGAGTTACTCTGTTTTCTTTGACAGTAGTTCCTCCCTAATCCTATTATGGAGAAGAGTATAATTTCAAGACTCTAGATTTTGTAATGTTTACTCTCTCTGATGCCTTTCTTGAGTTAGTTTTATTTGATAATTTGTTGATGAAAGAAACTGATAGATAATCACATGGATGATACACAAATGTGCATCTCTAGACCAATTTAAAATCTTAATTACACTATTGATTCTGGTATATAACCGGATCAGTAATTGAAAATGGGAACTTTTTTCCTAAAAACATAATCTTAATTGGGATTTTTTGTCAGTTTTACCTTTATATAAGTTGATTTTACAATTGATAATTAGTAGTAGCAAGAATGTGGACAGTCAATGGCCATTGGGCATCAATTTCAACTTCGTTTCACGATTATACTGAACTTGGCGCTTTTCACCGAATGCTGTTACATCAAGGTGCTAACCTGATTTTCAATAGAATTCTGCCTTTGGAAGAGCTTTTGCGTTATTTACATCATATAGATGCTGTTTGCCAAAGAAGGCGCCTCAAGTTCTTATATTCTTTATCCTATGTTCTTATACTCATGGTGTAAGGAAGGGAGGTCATTGTAATGTTTCCTTTTAGTTATTTAAAAAATTTGAGATGGCAATGGGACCCTGCAGTGTCAAGTTGGTAATTCTTCTTTTCCTCCCGGAGTTATTATACGCCCAGGAACTTTCAGAAAATGGATTCCTATTCAAAGAGTGCATAACCGCATGGATTAGCTCACACTAACCCGTCAATTTGGGATCCAAATTCGAGATTTTCCTTGGGAGGTATCGGGAAGGATTTGGAATGGAATAATATCGATTCATATAACAATGACAATCAAATTTACTTCAAATCTTTTACGGTTAACAGCTCCATTTCTGTTTTTTACAAAATTTCCAAATTCACTGTCTTTTGGATATTGGAAGTCTTAATGAAAAGTAGTGCTCAATGGATCTGCTTCAACGCTTCTGAATATGGAATATTGGTATATGTGATTGATGACAAGATTGTTCTTATTTTCTCTTGCTATATGTGATTGATGACAAGATTGTTCTTATTTTCTCTTGCTATATGTGATTGATGACAAGATTGTTCTTATTTTCTTTCTAGTTTATTTGTCACTGACCTAAATTTCATTAGACCTGGACTTGAAAGTCGTAATCTGGATATGCAAGAAGTACATTTCTTGTCTGTGGTTCATAACTTGGTTTCATAATTGTTACAGCTGTACGTCCTCAAGTTTCCAAGATGTCAGATGCTAATGCGCCCCTTTGTCCCAAGAGGAAGATCCAGTTGGTGGACTTTCTTCTCCAATTCAGATGGATCCTTGTTATCTTCTTTGTCCTTCCTTTCTCGTTCCTGTATTACTTCTCCACATATCTAGGGGATGTTAGATCTGAGAGGAAACCCTTCGAGCAGCGTCAAAAGGAACACAATTTAAATGTTAAAGAGGTTGTGAAGCGCCTTGGAGAGAGGGATGGATCAAAGGATGGTCTTGTCTGCACGGCCAGGCCTCCCTGGGTTGTTGTTGGAATGAGAAATGTTGACTATAAGCGTGCTCGTCATTTTGAAGTTGATCTTTCTAAGTTTAGAAATATACTTGAAATTGACAAGGAACGAATGATTGCCAGAGTGGAGCCTCTAGTCAATATGGCTCAAATCTCTAGGGTTATTGTCCCAATGAATCTTTCCCTTGCAGTTCTTGCTGAGCTTGATGATCTGACCGTTGGTGGTCTGATCAATGGCTTCGGGATTGAAGGAAGCTCTCACATCTTTGGATTATTCTCTGACACTGTTGTGTCACTTGAGGTTGTTCTAGCAGCTGGACGGGTGGTTAGAGCTACAAAGGACAATGAATATTCTGATCTTTTCTATGCTATCCCATGGTCTCAAGGGACATTGGGGCTTCTTGTTTCAGCTGAGATCAAGCTTATACCAGTTAAGGAATACGTGAGACTTACCTACAAACCTGTAACTGGTAACCTAAAACAGCTTGCACAAGCTTATGCGGATTCTTTTGCACCTAGAGATGGGGACCAGGACAATCCTTCCAAAGTTCCAGAGATGGTAGAAGGCATGATTTATAGTCCCACAGAAGGTGTTATGATGAGCGGTACATATTCTTCGAAAAAAGAAGCCCAGCAAAAGGGTAATGTAATCAACAATTATGGTTGGTGGTTCAAACCATGGTTTTACCAGCACGCTCAAACTGCACTGGAAAGAGGGGAGTTTGTGGAGTACATTCCAACTAGGGACTACTACCATAGGCACACAAGATCCTTGTTTTGGGAAGGGAAACTAATTCTTCCATTTGGTGATCAGTTCTGGTTTAGGTTTCTCCTAGGATGGCTCATGCCACCCAAGATTGCTCTGCTTAAAGCCACTCAAAGTGAGTCTATGAGAAACTATTACCATGACCATCATGTCATTCAGGATCTTCTTGTTCCTCTTTACAAAGTCGGAGATACTCTAGAGTGGGTCCACCGCGAGATGGAGGTAAAACTCCTATATTTGTTATCTTTAGTTGTTTTCGACGGTATTTCTGCATCATGTTCTGATTGTGTTTGAGCTAACTTTGTTTAGGTATATCCCATCTGGCTCTGCCCACACAGAATTTACAAGCTGCCTATGAAACCTATGATCTATCCTGAACCAGGATTTGAGAAACACCACAGGCAGGGTGACACCAAATATGCTCAAATGTATACTGATGTCGGCGTCTACTATGTTCCTGGAGCTGTGCTGAGGGGTAAGCCCTTTGATGGTGCAGAGAAATGCCGCCAACTAGAGCTTTGGTTGATCGAGAACCATGGATTCCAGGCTCAGTACGCGGTCACTGAGCTGACAGAGAAGAACTTCTGGAGGATGTTTGATAACAGCCTCTACGAGCAGTGCAGAAGAAAGTACAAAGCCATTGGGACATTCATGAGCGTGTACTATAAATCTAAGAAAGGAAGGAAGACGGAGAAGGAGGTGCAGGAAGCTGAGCAAGAGAAAGCTGAACAAGAGACTCCGGAAGTGGATGAGCCTGCAAATTGAATTAGACCAGTTTCATTATAATTTCTCTGCCTTTGTCATCCATTTAGTTGTGCTAGTCTGAATTTTCATTTTAAATAACCAGCTACATTGAACTACTAGTAAGTAGCTTAGCTTGCCGTGTCGGTTCGAAATTTTGATAATGTAATAATGGAAAGTGCAGTTTGAAATTCAGATGATGGTACAAATAATGATGTTATGTAGCCGTTTTGGTTTCATGTTAGTTTGAAATCTCTGTACCTTCCTTTTTTTTTTTTTTTTTTTTAAAGACATCTCTAGTGCCCAGTTTAACAGATCTTACTTCTTGAAATAGTTCCAACAGACAGCCTATGGCAACATCTTCGAATTTATGATGTACGCGCTAAAACAAAAATAGTACTAATATAATGATGGAACAAAACATACCACAGTGCCCAAGTGTATGCTGATTTGGATCTAACTCAACCCAAAAGTTGAACTTAATTCAACTGAAATTTAGATAAAAAAGGTGAGGATTGTTCAAGACCTTATAAAGAATCTATGTGAGCATAGATGATAAGACAAGGGCTCAATATCGGTTAATAAAATAAAATGGATCATACTCAAATATCATGATAAACAAATAAATCTTAAGAACTAACTTTAGAGGTGAGAATTACTGCCAAAATTATAAAAAGAGACCAAATGTCCCTTATAGCCCGCCAATGTGGGACATATATTCCATTTTCTTTTCAGAAAAATGAAGTGGCCAACCAAACAAAAAGTATCCGTTGAAAACTAGAACGTTAAGCCTACCGTTAGAACCCAATTCCTCCACCCTTTATAATATCAAATTCTACACAATTGAATCTTCCATAGGCAAAATCTACATATCATTCCTCCATTATATACTCCCTCACTACCAAACTCCACAAAAGCAAACAAATAAAAGAAGAGAGATATGGGTATGGTAGTGGTTATTTCTCTTCCATTTATACTCTTCACAATTCTTATTGGATTTGGATGTTTTTTCTTTGGAAGAGCTAAAGGTAGACAAGATTTAAGAAACAATCCCCAAGTCTTTGGAGTACCTACCCCACCACCTGGTACTTGTGTTACTGCTACTTTTCCTACAACTCATAATTTCAAGCAAGATAATACTTCCAATGTGTAAAAGTTCAAGACATGGCGCTTTCTTGAATTAGCTGGAAAGACACTACCATTGTGTACATGGAGTGCCGTATTTTATATTCTGGGTTTGATTTTATGATTGTGCAGAGAGTGTGAGATGATTTTTTTTAGTTCTTTTTTTTTCTTTACTGGCGTTGTCAATTAATACTTATGTGAAGTTGTACTGTCAATTACCGATTGGAGTATGTTTGATCATTTTGGTAAAGAAGTTGTATGAATCGAGTATGAAATTTGCCTTCGTATCTGCTGTAAATCCTACTCCTTCCGTTTCAATTTATGGGTACCTTTTCGGAGTACTAGGGTTGACATAAATTTCGAGATTGATTTTTTAAGTTTGTAAAAATAAAATTTATATAGTTTGAATCTACGTAAAAAGTACTCTAAGTCATGATAATTTATAATTCAAATAATTTTTAAAAAAAATGTAAGAAAAATACGGTCAAAGAGACACCTCGTAGACTCCTCAAATAGGAATAGGTTCACATAAATTGAAACAGAAGGAGTATTTATTTTTCCATAATTTTGATTTCCTCACTATCATTTTACAGTAAGCACACTTAGTGATATGGAGCTTGATACATATACATTCGTAGACTAGAAAAAAAAATAGCAAAAATCTGTTCGCTAATTTTATTTAATGAGAGATTATTAACAAACTTATTAGCTAGGACTATTTAACCACAAATTTCATACCTAATTTTTGGTTTATGTTTGTAGTGTGTCGTATACTTATTTCATCTTGGAAGAGGATCTTGTGAATTTCAATTTATAATACAGCTTCCACAAATGTTCATCCATGAATCACTAAATTTGACGCTCAACATATATAGAGTCATAATTTTGGTACCATCTCGTCAAATAGAAACTAATATCGATTAATGCTCTTCAAACAAAATGGGTAATAAAATCAATTATCCTTCAATCTTGGGTAATGTTTTGTAAGCAGTCTTTGCCTATTTAAGAAAACTAATCC
Organism: Lycium ferocissimum; assembly: GCF_029784015.1. Taxonomy (NCBI): domain Eukaryota; kingdom Viridiplantae; phylum Streptophyta; class Magnoliopsida; order Solanales; family Solanaceae; genus Lycium; species Lycium ferocissimum. The sequence goes on along the minus strand of NC_081343.1, from coordinate 47,844,146 downwards.
AATCAGTTATAAGATTCTCATCAATGAATTAAGCTTTGATAACAAGAATAACGAAATAATTTAAAATAAGAAAAAAAGGTAAAGCAATCTGTATCATATACTTCAATAGTATACCATAAAAAGGTCTACTGGAAATCATATGTTCCATCTCTTGTAAATAATGGAATATATAGTTACTGTAAATAGTTATATACTAAGCAATTGTAATAACAAAAATCAAATACTGAGTGCAAAATTATCAACGTGTTAATAACAAGTAATATTATTGTGGTTTACTAAATAATTTAGAATTTTATATAATAAAAAGGGCTTAATTAGTACGTGCATTATTTAGCCTAATTCAGTAATTAATTAAGAACCACAGTACGTAGAGCAACCCGATATAGTGAATTTCAGAGGATAAATTATTTTATTAGAGTTTAGGTTGTATGTATTGACAAAGTAAAATTTATTTTATATCTCTATAACTAGGTTACTTTATAAAATAATTACAAGTAAATACACATAATTAGTATAAATGGTAACTTCTTGAAATGGTAATAACTCAAATATATACAACTTAAGTTATCACTTTTTAAACTACAGTATAATGTGACAACTTTACGTTGATTCTAATAACTTAAATACATATTATCAAATGGAAGACGGGATGCTTTCTTATAATTTGATAGATCTTGGTCATGCTAAAAATGGATTTGATTTGTCTCATTTCCATTTTCGCCTATGTCTGACTAAATAAATAGCCCAACGTAAACTTTCATTTTCCACAAGGATTGAAAGAGAGTACAAAATCAGCTACACAAACATGACTTCTTCCCATTTCTTCTTCCATTTCCTATCTTTCTTTGTCCTTTTCTTGATAATAGTTAAGAGTTCTCAAGTTCATGGTAAAGGTGCTGTGTTCAATGTTCAAGATTTTGGTGCCTTTCCAGATGGGAAGACTCATAGTAGCCAGGTAAAATCACAATATATATAGCTCGTATGAATGAGATTAGTATAACTTAGAAAATAAGACAGTAACGTGCTACAACATGTTACAATATACTCATAGGGTGAATAGTAGCAGAGCCGCCCTTGTACAAAGGGAGTAATTGCACCGCTTCTTGAATAATTACATTATGTAGAAAAGAAACTTTTTAAATATATATGTACTATATATTGAATCTCTTTGACTTCTTGGTGTATTTATTTCTTTATATTTTGACTTTTCTTAGTAAAAATCCCGGTTAAGTCATTGAGTGTGAATATTCTAAAAATGGGATCTTACCCAAATTGCCGTCCGGATTTACTAATTACTACTTTTAACTGATATATCACATATACAGATTATATGCGATTATGCACATATTATACACTCAAGTCTTTATGTTTCTTATTGTGTTGCATGTAGGCCTTTTTGAAGGCATGGAACCAAACCTGTCAAAGCAAGGAAGGAGGCACAATCTTTATTCCAACAGGGACTTTCTTGTTGAATACAGTGACATTTAATGGCCCATGCAATGGCCAAACTATTTTTAACATTAATGGTGTTTTGAGAGCTCCCTCTGGTGAAAGCAGAGATGAATTCTGGATATTATTTCAGCATATTAATGGGCTGACTATTAATGGAAAAGGTTCTTTAGATGGCCAAGGCCCTTCTGCATGGTCCCTTACAAGTAAAGCCAACAACAAGAATCCTCCCGTGGTAAAGTATTTCTTACTGCATCACAGTACTCCGACCGTCTCAATTTATATGATATTCTTTCTTTTTTAGTTAGTTACAAAAAGAATAACATGTTTTTATATTTAGTAAAAATTAACTTTAGATTTACCTTTTATCTTTAATGAAATAATTTTTAGCCACACAAATTTCTATGATTTGTTTTAGATCACAAGTTTCAAAATTTTCCTTTATTTCTTAAACTTCGTGCCAAATCAAACACATTCATATAAAACGGGATGGAGGGAGTAATATTTTCTTTCCTTTTAGTGGTTTATTTTTCTTAGGAAAAAAGACAAGGAAATCGTAACTAAATATAAAAAGGGAAAAAAAAATTACTTGCCGAAACAAAGCGACAGTCTTCCGCTTGCCGAACGTATCTTAATTTTGGAATTGTATGGATTTGAATGTAATATTCAATGGAAGCACATAAAATTAACAAACAAATAAATATCCTTTTAAGTAGTTTTGAGGGCAATATGTGCATAATATCTTCGTTTTTCACTTTACGTGACACTATTATTATTTGGACAGTCAAATAATTTTTTTCTTCAGCCACGACCTTTTCATACATCTTTTGAATATTTCTAATTATAAAAAGTTGAAACTAATAGTAGTAGTTTTATGTAGTGTCTAATTATGTCAATTTTATTTTAAAATATTGAGAAATGAATGTAAAAAATTAGAAGGCTTTACACTCCTACTCCGAATTCTTCTCGTTCTTTTCAAAACAGGAGTATCAAATTATTGACTAATTTTTCGATTAAAATTATGTTACTTGTCTTGATTTGTCTAGAGTACATGGTACCTAGACAATCATTGCTTAAAAGAAGATAGTATGGCATAAGCAGTGCGACAACATTTTCATATAATGGTTTTTAGTGAACAATATTATTGACTAACAAGATTTTATGTCCTCTATCTTGTAAACAGTCTATAAAATTCAACGACGTGAGCAATGTCTTAATACAAGACATAACTTCAATCAACAGCAAGTTCTTCCACTTCCAGATTGGTAATAGCCAGGGGGTCCACTTTCAGGACGTGACAATAACAGCACCCGGCGATAGCCCAAATACTGACGGGATTCATATGGGCAACTCCAATGATATATCCGCTAACAACCTGAAAATTTCAACCGGAGATGATTGCATTTCTATTGGCCCCGGTAGTTCGAATATTAACATTTCCGAGGTCTATTGTGGCCCTGGTCATGGAATTAGCATTGGAAGTTTAGGGAAGTACCAAGATGAAGGTGATGTTAATGGAGTTGTAGTGAGGAATTGTACCATTGTGAGGACTACAAATGGAGCAAGAATAAAGAGTTGGGCACCTTCACCTCCTAGCAAAGTTTTCAATGTCACTTTTGAAGATATTAATGTGGAATATGCTGAAAATCCTATCATCATTGATCAACAATATTGTCCTCGCTCATCTTGTAATAAAGAGGTAAATAACTTTTATTTCATACCAAGGGGTAGTCACTTGAAAATTTTGATGTTTTCATTACTCTCTAATTTTTTCCTCTCCTTATTTTAAGTGGCACAATTTTTTTTTTTTTTTTTTTTTTTTTTTTTAGTTTGTCCAGAAAAGAGTGATATACGGTTTTAAATTTAGAAATAATTTAACTTTAAACTTTTCACTTACCCTTAATGAGATGATTTATAACCACACAAATGTCTATAACTTAGTGAGACCTTGTCTCTAGAGTCTAATGAGCATGGGGTGTAAATATTTCCAGCTTGTTGAATAGAATTTTCCATTTCGACCCCAAAAAAAAAAAATAGAATATGGTGGTATTAATTGATTTTTCATGTTATATTATATTATATTATATGTTTTCTGTAGCAATATTTATCTATAAACAAAAAATATCTAGATGAACGATGCCGTTATACAAAGTTTTGATGGTATACTTACTGTATATCTAGTGGTCAAAACTTATGACTCTTTTGAAGTCAGGTTAAGAAAAGTGAATAAACCTTTTTAACGTGTTATAGTTTCTAATGCTCTTTTTTTTTTTTTTTTTTTTTTTTCAATTCTTCTACGTTAATTATATTTTTCCGCAGGGTAACTCACAAGTGGAGATTTCAAATGTTAAATTCATTGACATAAGAGGAATTTCAGCTTCAAAAGTGGCAGTTTCTCTGAATTGCAGCAAAAGTGTGCCATGCCAAGGGATTGAGCTAAGGGGTTTAGACTTAATTTTCAATGGCCAAGAGGCCACAACTGCAACTTGTTCCAATGCAAATATGAGCTTTTATGGACAGCAAACTCCTTCTGGCTGTACATGATTTTTAGGCTCTAGAAACAGTAGGAATTTTGCCATTAGGAATATTTAGGGCTTATATTAAAGGATATATATATTTCAGGGGTTGATAGGTAAGAAATTGAGAGCATATAAGAGAGAACTAGAAAATAGGCGCAGTATATTTGGGGTTCTATGTCCACCAATCAACCCCTTCAATTAGTTATAATGTCGTCAAAGGAACGAAACCATTAATTTGAAATTTTACCTTTGGGAAGTTTTGGAGTTCCATATTTTAAATTGAACTTATCTTGTGATTTTCGTTTATCATGTTCTCTTTTGGAGTTTAAATTATACAGTATAAATTGTTAGTGTAAATAATTCTTTACACTAACAGGTCAACTTATGAATCTATACGGATCAACTCCATTAAAATATGAAATTTATATGGTGACTTGTTAGTGTAAAAAATATTACTCTATATATAATATAATCCTTTTATAGTTCTACTCCTTTACTTCAAAGAACAGACTGGACATCACTCTATATAGTTTTACACATATATATCCTTTGAACTTATGACTAATTTTTACAATATTGATAAAAAGCCATTTATCTTCAATGTTGTCTTTAGTCTTATACTCCCTTTGTTTCACTTTGTTTTGCTTGATTTGAAGTACAAGGATCAAACTAACTAATATTTAGTGTAAATTCGAACATTAAATTTTTAATTTTTTTAAAAATAAAGTTTACATATTTAAAAATTATGTAAATTTTTTTCTTGAATTAGCTGGAAAGACTTAACCATTATGGACATGGAGCTTTCTATGAATAGAAGAATGCCGTATTTTACACTCTGGGTTTGATCTTATAATTGTGCAGAGAGAGTGCGATGATATTTTTTTAGTTTTTATTTTTATTTTTCCTTTACTGGCGTTGTCAGTTAATACTTATGTGAAGCTTGTACTGTCAATTACCGATTGGAGACTTTGATCATTTTGGTAAATAAGTTGTATGAATCGAGTATGAAATTTGCCTTCGTATCTGCAGTAAATCCTACTCCCTCCGTTATGTGTACCTTTTCGGAGTACTAGGGTTGGCGTAAATTTCGATATTGATTTTTCAAGTTTGTAAAAATAAAATTTATATATTTAAAAATTACATAAAAAGTAATATAAGTCATGATAATTTATAATCCAAATAATTAAGAAAACACGGTCAAAGAGCCACCTCGTAGACTCCCCAAATAGGAGTAGGTTCACATAAATTGAAACAGAGGTAGTATTACTTTTTCCATAATTTTGATTTCCTCACTATCATTTTACACTAAGCACATTTAGTGATATGGAGCTTGATGCTTATACATTCGTAGACCAGAAAAAAATTTAGCAAAAATCTGTTCGCTAATTTTATTTAATGAGAGATTAACAAACTTATTAGCTAGGACTATTTTAGCATATATTAGCCACAAATTTCATAACAAATTTTTGGTTTTTGTTTGTAGTGTATGGTCTACTTATTTCATCTTGGAAGAGGACCTTGTGAATTTCAATTTATATATAATACAGCTTCCACAAATATTCATCCATGAATCACTAAATTTGACGCTCAACATATATAGAGTCATAATTTTGACACCATCTCGTCAAATAGAAACTAATATCGATTAATGCTCTTCAAACAAAATGGGTAAAAAATAATCAATTATCCTTCAATCTTGGGTAATGTTTTGTGAGCAGTCTTTGCCTACTTAAGAAAACTAATCCAATCAATAATAAGATTCTCATCAATGAATTAGTCTTTGATAACAAGAACGAAAGAATTTAAAAGAAGAAAAAAAGGTAAAGCAATCTGTATCATATACTTCAATAGTATGCCATAAAAAGGTCTATTGGAAATCATATGTTCCATCTCTTGTAAATAATGGAATATATAGTTACTGTATATAGTTATATACTAAGCAATTGTAATAGCAAAATTCAAATACTGAGTGCAAAAATATCAACGTGTTAATTACGAGTAATATTATTGTGGTTTACTAAATGATTTAGAATTTTTATATAATAAAAATTAAAGGACTTACTTAGTACGTGCATTATTTAGCCTAATTCAGTAAATAATTAAGAACCATAGGAGAGCAACCCGATATAGTGAATTTCAGAGGATAAATTATCTTATTAGAGTTTAGGTTGTATGTGTTGACAAAGTAAAATTTATTTTATATCTCTATAACTAGGTTACTTTATAAAATAATTACAAGTAAATACATATAATTAGTATTAATTGGTAACTTCTTGAAATAGTAATAACTCAAATATATACAACTTAAGTTATCACTTTTTACACTACAGTATAATGTGACAATCTTTACGTTGATTCTTATAACTTAAATACATATTATCAAGTGGAAGACGGGATGCTTTCTTATAATTTGATAGATCTTGATCATGCTAAAAAATGGATTTGATTTGTCTCATTTCCATTTTCGCCTATGTTTGACTAAATAAATACCCCAACGTAAACTTTCATTTTCCACAAGGATTGAAAGAGAGTACAAAATCAACTACACAAACATGACTCCTTCCCATTTCTTCTTCCATTTCCTATCTTTCTTTGTCCTTTTCTTGATAATAGTTAAGAGTTCTCAAGTTCATGGTAAAGGTGCTGTGTTCAATGTTCAAGATTTTGGTGCCTTTCCAGATGGGAAGACTGATAGTAGCCAGGTAAAATCACAATATATATAGCTCGTATGAATGAGATTAGTATAACTTAGAAAATAAGACAAAGAACGTGTTACAACATGTTACAATATACTGGTAGTGTGAATAGTAGCGGAGCCACCCTTGTACAAAGGGAGTAATTGACACCGCTTTACTGGATAATTACATCATGTAGAAAAGTAACTTTGTAAATGTATATATACTATATGTTGAATCTCTTTGACTTCTTGGTGTATTTATTTCTTTATATTTTAATTTCTCTTAGTAAAAATTCCGGCTAAGTCACTGAGTGTGAATATTCTCAAAAAGGGGATCTTACCCAAATTGCCCTCAGGATTTATGGAGTAATTACTTCTTTTAACTGATATATCACATATACAGATTATATACTGAGTATATGCGATTATGCATACATATATACACTAATTAAGTTACGTTTTCTAAGATTATTGCACGCATTAAACACAAGTCTTTATGTTTCTTATTGTGCATGTAGGCCTTTTTGAAGGCATGGAACCAAACGTGTCAAATCAAGGAAGGAGGCACAATCTTTATTCCAACAGGGACTTTCTTGTTGAATACAGTGACATTTAATGGCCCATGCAATGGCCAAACTATTTTTAACATTAATGGAGTTTTGAGAGCTCCCTCTGGTGAAAGCAGAGATGAATTCTGGATATTATTTCAGCATATTAATGGGCTGACTATTAATGGAAAAGGTTCTTTAGATGGCCAAGGCCCTTCTGCATGGTCCCTTACAAGTAAAGCCAACAACAAGAATCCTCCCGTGGTAAAGTATTTCTTACTGCATCACAGTACTCTAACCGTCTCAATTTATATGATATTCTTTCCTTTTTAGTTATTTACAAAAAGAATGACATATTTTTATATTTAGTAAAAATTAACTTTAGATTTACCTTTTTATCTTTAATGAAATAATTTTTCGCCACATAAATTTCTATGATTTGTTTTAGATCACAAGTTTCAAAACTTTTCTTTATTTCTTAAACTTCGTGCCAAATCAAACACATTCGTATAAAACGGGACCGAGGGAGTAATATTTTCTTTCCTTTTAGTGGTTTATTTTTCTTAGGAAAAAAGACAAAGGAAATCGTAACTAAATATAAAAAGGGGAAAAAAAATAACTTGCCGAAACAAAGCGACAGTCTTCCGCTTGCCGAACGTATCTTAATTTTGGAATTGTATAGATTTGAATGTAATATTCAGTGGAAGCACATAAAATTAACAAACAAATAAATATCCTTTTCAGTAGTTTTGAGGGCAATATGTTCATAATATCTTCGTTTTTTACTTTACGTGACACTATTATTATTTGGACAGTCAAATGATTTTTTTCTTCAGCCACAACCTTTTCATACATCTTTTGAATATTTCTAATTATAAAAAGTTGAAACTAATAGTAGTAGTTTTATGTAGTGTCTAATTATGTCAATTTTATTTTAAAATATTGAGAAATGAATGTAAAAAATTCGAAGGCTTTACACTCCTCCTCCGAATTCTTCTCGTTCTTTTCAAAACAGGAGTATCAAATTATTGACTAATTTTTCGATAAAAATTATATTACTTGTCTTGATTTGTCTAGAGTACATGGTACCTAGACAATCATTGCTTAAAAGAAGATAGTATTGCATAAGCAGTGCGACAACATTTTCATATAATGGTTGTTAGTGAACAATATTATTGACTAACAAGATTTTATGCCCTCTATCTTGTAAACAGTCTATAAAATTCAACGACGTGAGCAATGCCTTAATACAAGACATAATTTCAATCAACAGCAAGTTCTTCCACTTCCAGATTGGTAATAGCCAGGGAGTACATTTTCAGGACGTGACAATAACAAAGACCAGGCGATAGCCCAAATCTTGACGATTCATATAGTAACTCCAACGATATCTCTGCTAACAACCTGAAAATTTCGACCGGAGATGATTGCATTTCTATTGGCCCCGGTAGTTCGAATATTAACATTTCCGAGGTCCATTGCGGCCCTGGTCATGGAATTAGCATTGGAAGTTTAGGGAAGTACCAAGATGAAGGTGATGTTAATGGAGTTATAGTGAAGAATTGTACCATTGTGAGGACTACAAATGGAGCAAGGATAAAGAGTTGGGCGCCTTCACCTCCTAGCAAAGTTTTCAATGTCACTTTTGAAGATATTAATGTGCAATATGCTGAAAATCCTATCATCATTGATCAACAATATTGTCCTCACTCATCTTGTAGTAAAGAGGTAAATAACTTTTATTTCATACCAAGGGGTAGTCACTTAGAAATTTTTGATGTTTTCATTACTCTCTAATTTTTTTCCTCTCCTTATTTTAAGTGGCATAGTTTTTTTTTTTTTTTTTTTGAAGTTTGTCCAGAAAAGAATGATATACAATTTTAAATTTAGAAATAATTTAACTTTAAACTTCTCATTTACCCTGAATGAGATGATTTATAGCCACAGAAATGTCTATAACTTAGTAAGACCTTGTCTCTAGAGTCCAATGAGCATGAGGTGTAAATATTTCCAATTCGTTGGAATAAAATTTTCCTTTTCGACCAAAAAAAAAAAAAGAATATGGTGGTATTAATTGATTTTTCATGTTATATTATATTATATTATATGTTTCCTGTAACAATATTTCTCTATAAGCAAAAAATATCTGGATGAACGATGCCGTTATACAAAGTTTTGATGGTATACTTACTGTATATCTAGTGGTCAAAACTTATGACTCTTTTGAAGTCAGGTTAAGAAAAGTGAATAAACCTTTTTAGCGTGTTATAGTTTCTAATGCTCTTTTTTTTCAATTCTTCTACTTTAATTATATTTTTCCACAGGGTAACTCACAAGTGGAGATTTCAAATGTTAAATTCATTAACATAAGAGGAATTGCAGCTTCAAAAGTGGCAGTTTCTCTTAATTGCAGCAAAAGTGTGCCATGCCAAGGGATTGAGCTAAGGGGTTTAGACTTAATTTTCAATGGCCAAGAGGCCACAACTGCAACTTGTTCCAATGCAAATATGAGCTTTTATGGACAGCAAACTCCTTCTGGCTGTACATGATTTTTAGGCTCTAGAAACAGTAGGAATTTTGCTACTAGTAATATTTAGGGCTTATATTAAAGGATATATATATATATATATATATATATATATATATATATATATATATATATATATATATATTTCAGGGGTTGATAGGTAAGAAATTGAAAGCTAGAAAATAGGCGCAGTATATTTGGGTTTCTATGTTCACCAATCAACCCCTATAATGTCGTCAAAGGAACGAAACCACTAATTTGAGATTTTACCTTTGGGAAGTTTTGGTGTTGCATATTCTAAATTGGCCTTACCTTGTGATTTTCGTTTATCATGTTTTCTTTTGGAGTTTAAATTATACAGTATAAATTGTTAGTGCAAATAATTCTTTACACTAACAGGTCAGCTTATGAATATGTACGGATAAGCTCCATTAAAATATGAAATTTGTACAGTGACTTGTTAGTGTAAAAAATATTACACTATGTATAATATACTCCTTTACTTCAAACAACAAACTGGACATCACTCCATATAGTTTTACACATATGTATCCTTTGAACTTATGACTATTTTTTACAATACTGATAACAAGCCATTTTATCTTCAACGTTGTCTTTAGTCTTATACTCCCTTTGTTTCACTTTGTTTTGCTTGATTCGGAGTACGAGGGTCAAACTAACTAATGTTTAGTATGAATTCGGACATTAAATCTTTAATTTTTTTTCGAAATAAAATTTACATATTTAAAAACTACGTAAAAATACTATAAGTCACGATGTTAACAATTCAACATATGTAGAAGCTAAGGTTTTGAAAAAATTATGGAAAAAGAAACTATTCTTTGACTGTCCAAATAGTAACTAAAACAAACAAATTGAAACGGACGACGGACTAATATGTACTGGTCAAAATTAAACCATATGCTCCTACTAATTCCTAAGAGGCTTTCAAAGTCCCTACTCTACTTTCCTAGGTTAGTGTTAATGTTATGAACATTCAAATCAATCAAGTTAACTGAAATTTGCTAACTTCCCAACTCAATACTCTATAACATTTTTCTTATGTTTCCTTAATCATCTTCATAACTCTAGCAAATACTATTCACTGTTTTATTCTCTCGTGAACAACTCCTCAAATAGCTGGGTTGTGAGAATATTAACTTGGTTAAGAATTTTATCATAACCATTATCCATTTTCCATTTTGATATCTGATGAATATTCCAATTCCACCTTTGCTGTTATTAATACGATCAACAGCACCATAAGCATTTAGGTTGTATAAAGCATCTAATTGAGGGATCCATCTAAACTTGTTACTCTAAGAAACGAGGACCGTGTGATATATAAAACCAAAGGGTCATGATGATCTGCATAATGCTTATAAACTATAATAGTACCTGACCAGGAATATATAACGTTCAACTGGGCGAGTTTGTACTTTTGGTCCATCTGCGAGCATATTTTAAATACTCATGTTTCATGTATGCTAGGATAAGTTTGATTAGATTACTTATTTTATTTAAATATATGCTAAATTTGTTGAATGGCTGGTACTGAAATGACACAATAAATTAAAAGTGAGTGGCCACAATTGTAAATTACACCAAAAGTCAACTATGAGGATCTGAATATCTAAAAGATGAAGATATTACAACAGTAAACGAAATTAAAGCTCTCCCCGAAATTATTCCCCTCTTCCCTCTCTTTACCTTTTTTTGTTACATTTATTACTGAAAATGGTAGTCACTTAATAACGTGCAGTTTTAAAGTTTATTCTCCCACCCACACTATCTAGCTCAAACGAAAAGACCTTCCGTTTTTGGAACCAAAAATCGAAAGAGAGAGAAAAATTAATTACAATCAAATCAGATGCACCGCCGTATCATACTTGTCTATTCAAATAATTAAAAGGGAAAATTCTTTTCATTATGGCTCAATACATACATGTAGTTGCCAGAATATTTCATCTTTTACGCTCGAACTATTTCATGTTCTAATTAAATAACCCAACTTCTAATAATGTGTTTCAATTAGACACTTATAGTTCAATTTTAAAATATTTTTTACGTGTGTTTCATTTGTCTATTATTTAGTTAAGTTAATCACATAAATGCGTTATGTCCTTTACTTATACGCGTTCGTCTCAATAAGTCGTAAAATCACAGTTGAAGGAGATGACATATTTTATGTGACTAACTTAATTACTTATTAGACAAATGAAAAAATACACAAAAATTACAAATTTGAAATGAAAATGTCTTCCAATTTAATCACTTTATTAGAATTTAAGTTGTCTAATTATAATATAACTTAATTCGAGTGTCTAAATGAAACATTCTAAAGACTAGCTATGTGTTAATTAAGTCTTTTAATATTCTCAAATTCTAACTCCTCTCTTTGATCTCTCTCTCTCTCTCTCTCTAATCAGACATACTCAGCCATATCATACCTGTCTTTTCAATCCCACATTTAAAAGAAGAAAATTCTATTTACTATTCTCAAATCCAAAACTCCTCTTTTTTTCTAGTATTTCTTTCTCTCTTCTTCTTCTCTAACAATTCACGTTCATTCATACACAAACAAACCCAAACCCTAACATCAATCAATTCCAAAAATGTCAGGAACATGGAGCAAACTCCAGAAAACGCTGTCGTTTAGACAACCACCAAAATCTCCTCCTTCCTCCGATTCCAAATCTCGGCCGCCCTCCGCCGCTTCATCTTCCTCCACTTTCTCCCGTTTCTCTAGAAGCTTCAGTAGCGCCACCCGATCCTCTAAGGTCCGTTCTCTTTTATAATTATAATATTCTTCTCCTTTTTCTTTATTTTTACCTTATAACAACAACAACAAATCCCGTATAGTCCCACCAGGCGAGGTCTGAGGAAGATAGAGTGTACGCAAACCTTAACACTATATCTATAGTCATATTTACATTTTAAAAAATGAAAATTCTCGTCCTTTTTTTCTTTATTTTTGTGTGTTTGTCGGTTATTTTTGTCGCCGGTGTATTTGATTGTTATCGGAAGTCGGTTATTATCGGTGATGACAGCTGGTTTTTTTTAACCATAGCGAAAGGTGAGCAGAAAAATGTTCTTTGCCATAAATGGAATATGAAAGGAGAATTTTTCTGGACAAAACTGCCTTTCATGATTTTGCGATATTTACGGCTACTTAACGTTATTTGGGGATCTGAGTAAGGGTAAAAGTGGAAATTTAGTTTTTTAAATTTTATCACGTTTGTTTGGCTAGATCAGAATCAGTGAATAAATAAACAATGGGAAAATCCAGCTTTACAAGGTTTTTGGATGACGAATGCATTGGGTGATTTACTATACTGCCCTTTGCTTTGTTATCAACGCCCTTTTTGTAGAGGTCAAAAAGGTTATTTTGTATCGTCGAAAGAGTTGAAAGCAGAAAAAGTTGACCTTTCTTGGCTTTCCGTGCAGGATTTCTCTAAGTTTTGACTTTGTGAAATCTCTTCTTTTTACTGTTAAAATAATGCTAGTGTACAACCACTATTATTTAAGGTACAAATCTTCTTCTTTTTACCTAATGATTGTCCTTTCACTTTAAACAAATCAAATTGTTTAACACTTTTACTCCCATCCATGTGACACTCTTTTTCTCCCAAACGGATTTCTATAATTAGTTTTAATTTAACTTCGAATTTACTCCATCCGGTTCAAAAAAAGTGTTCATCTTAATTCACCAAATTCCAATTTTTATTTAATTAGGGATAATTTAGTTAAATTAACTATTTTTGCTTAGAAATTAGTATTTTCTTAAGAGATGTCTGAAATGACTAAGTGGACACTCTTTTTGAACCGAAGGAGTATCATTTTATCTTTAAAATGATTTATAATCACACAACTACTATGACTTATTTTGGACCACAAATTTCAGAAGTTTTCCTTCTTAAATTCTGTGCCAGTCAAACACCCATGTATAAAATGGAACCGAGAGAGTACTAATTTTATTTTGTGATTATATTTCTCTCTTCTTTTTTGAAATTTTACATTAGAGGTGGATTATTTATGGGGTAGCTGGGAATTATGATGAATTCAGCTTTTGACAAATTGGGGATCTTTTATTGTTGGTTAATAAGATCTTATTGACAACTTCTTACGCCAGCTATGTGTGTTTCCATGTCTTATTAAGGGGTTGGATAAAATTGGACCTGTTCTGAAATCTAGTATTATAATTGGCAATAGCTTAGACGTAACAATAATTGACTTTGCTACCTATAAAAAGATTATTTCCCTACACAATAATTGACTTTGCTCCCTCGTCCCAATTTATGTAAAGGTGATTCACTGACCACAAAGTTTAAGAATGAAATCCATAAATAAGTTATAGATACTTGTCTGGGCTATATTTCACATCAAGGGTAAAATGAAAAGTTAAATTTAAATTGTTACTAAATATAGATATGTGACCATTCTTCTTGGGACATGACTGAAAAAGAGAGTGTCACATAAATTTGGACGGCGGGAGTATGATATTAGTTTTCGACGAAATGCAGCAGTATTAGTACTTTTTCTGAACCTAGTAAAACAAGTTTCATGTTAAAGAATGAGATTAGGAGCTGTTCTAATTCCTTTTACACTGGACAATTGTGACCTGGACTAGTATGTTGGTTTTTAATAAATTTTGAACTGGTTTCTAGTTTACTCATTCATTGTTTTTGGACTAGCAAACGTCTTTATTAGGACCTATTCTTAGCAACCAGAATAGTGTTCATGTACTCCATAAGGACTTGGCGGGGTCGGCATTTTAATGCACCACGTGATACAATTTATTGATAGTTCTTTGCTCAAAGAACTCAACCTAACACTGCGCAATATTATTTGCAGATTGTTATCATTACAACCTGACTTTAAGTAACTTAAGACCAAGACATAGAGTGTGTTTGGTACGCAGGAAAATGTTTTCCATTTTTCCTAGAAAATGTTTTCTTGGAAAACAAGTGGGTTTCTTACCTATTTTCTAATGTTTGGTATGTAAGCAAGAAAATATTATCCTAAGAGCATTTATATGTAATCTACCAAAATACTATAGGGTGGGATGGGTCGGGAGTGGGTGTTCGGGGGTAATGGGGGTGGGATGATAAGTGGGTGGGAGTTGGAGGCGTTGGGTGGGTGGGGAGGAGACAATAAACTTGAAATATCACTTATGGACTTGTTTTCCCTATTTTTATTAGGGAAGTCATTTTCCTCATTTTTAAGAAACTTGTTTTCCTAGAGAAAATATTTTCCAAGACATTTTGACTAACCAAACATGGGAAAAGTGGAAAACATTTTCCAGAAAATGTTTTCCTTCGTACCAAACACACCCATAGTTATCTGATTTATTTACATCATGAAATGATGATTCCTAGCAAGTCATCAGTTGTTCCTTTACACCAGCAATTTGTTTTTTTTTTTTTTTTTTTTTTTAACCAAGAGTTGATGAATTCCATGCAACTAAGCTATGGTTACAATTTTCTTCTAAAAAAATTTTTTTTGGCTAAATGCGTAGGATTAATATTTAATTTTTATCAGTAATTTGTTTGGTAAATTTTCACTAGATGACCTCATGTATATTTACTCAAAAGTCCATAGTGTTTACACAATTGACGTTATTTTGGTCAATTTTCTTAAAGTTTAGCACTCCCATAACCAATAATTCCAAAAGCCTATTCTAACAATCACTTAAGTTGGTCAATGAAGTCCATGTTCTCGTTTTTGTGACTTGAAATGATATATACAGTCGGTAACCGTGTGCGAGTGGCTCATCTGTTTCCCATAAAAAGCCCAATGGCTCTGGAAAATCTTTTACTATTATAAATATTTTCTGTGAATGCATGGTTGAAGCAGGTTTACTGTTCTAACCATGAACATCGCACTGGTAGCAAAGGTTGCAAGTAAGCACTTATGTCTTTACATGATTGCTTGTAACTTCTTTAGTTTTTTAAATAAGAAATTCTCTATTTCCCTTTTTCTGGATAATGGTTTAGTTCGGCCAGTGTGCCAGCACCTTGATTAATTTACTGCATACTTACTGCCTTCCGCTAACACAAGTATTTGGTAACTTTGCACACCAAGACTATGAAAGATGATAAGAAATCATCGAGTGTTTTTATCGCAACTAAGATTCGAACTCTAGTCTCTTAGAGCTTTCCCACTTGACCGCAACATCACACCCTTAGATGCAAGTTCACTATTATCTGCTTTAACTTAGCTTTTCTTTGCCGTTGTTTCATGTATACCATTTTATAGATTCAAATTTCCGTGCTTCGGAGAACCTGCTGTTCGAAATGTCCACAGAATTTTGAAATTTACTGCTTCTTTCAATTGTTTGGTTGAGTGGATATACCTACAGCGTCATCATTTTTGTTAAGTTAAATGAGTAGTGACTAGGGACCTGTGATTATGTATTGCTCATTGAGCATGTATATATTTATTGACTGATTACAATATTCTAATTGTAACTTGCCACGTTATTTTATTTTGATTGCAGAGAACATGTGCTATTTGCCTTGGGAGTATGAAACCAGGAAATGGTCAGGCCATATTCACTGCTGAATGCTCCCACTCATTTCACTTCAGCTGCATTGCCAACAGTGTTAAGCATGGAAACTACCTCTGCCCCATCTGCAGATGCAAATGGAAAGAGATTCCTCTCATGTCATCCTTCAGTACTGATGCAAACATTAATAATGCAGGGCGGACTCGTGTCTCTCCCCTTGAAGATAATTACCTTGACAATATTCCTCGTGTTCCACCACCCGTGTCTCTGCCCCTTCCTGAGCCCCTTCACTTCTCTGATGATGAACCTCTTCCCAGCATCACTGTGGATCAGACCTCCTCCCCTTCCAATGTTCATCCAGGGAGCGTAGTCTTGAAAGCTTTTCCAGAATATTCTGCAGTTGCTGCTTCTAATACTCTGTCAAGATTTGCTGTACTTGTTGGAGTAAGGGCACCCCCACTTGCTGACAATGCTCGGCAGAGAGAGCGCGCACCTATTGACCTGGTCACAGTTCTAGATATTAGTGGCAGCATGGCTGGATCAAAATTGACTCTCCTGAAGCAAGCCGTTTGTTTTGTCATAGATAACTTGGGGCCTTCTGACCGTCTAGCTATTGTTACCTTTTCATCGGGAGCTCAAAGAAACTTTCTCTTGCGAAGGATGACAGAGCAAGGGCGTAGAGAGGCTGCACAGGCTGTCAATGCCATTTCAGCAAATGGTGGGACGAATATTGTGGAAGGACTAAAGAAGGGGGTTCGAGTTCTTGAAGAAAGACGCGAAAGGAACCCAGTTGCAAGCATTGTTCTCTTGTCAGATGGGAGAGACACTTATAACGGGGATAATGCCAACCAACGGCGGAGTCATCAGGACCGCAGATCCTCAAATGCAACCTCAGGTCCCGACTTTCTGAATCTATTGCCTTCTGCCATTTGTCCTCGCAATAGAGAAGCACTAGCAGCAGACCAGCTGCCAACTTTCCATGTACATACGTTTGGGTTTGGTGTAGACCATGATTCCTCTGCTATGCATGCTATCTCAGATGCATCAGGTGGTACATTTTCATTCATTGAGACTGTTGGAACTATTCAAGATGCCTTTGCAATGTGTATTGGTGGTCTACTCAGTGTGGTAGCCCAGGAACTAAAGCTTACTGTTAGGTCAGCATCTCATGGAGTGGATATTGGATCCATTCCGTCAGGAAGATATGCAAGTGAAATATCTGAACACGGAAAGCAAGGTGTAATAAACATTGGGAACCTCTATGCAGATGAGGAAAAAGAATTCCTCGTCTACTTGTCTGTTCCCTCGGCTGAAATTAATGAAAGTGCAACAAAGACATCTCTGTTGCAAATTACATGTAGTTACAAGAATAACTCATCCGAAGAAATGGTCAGCGTAGAGGGTGAGACAGTTGAGATACGTCGGCCGCCTGTGCTGTCTCCTACAGATGCTGTAATAAGTCGCGAGGTTGATAGGCAGATAAACAGGCTGGCAGTAGCAGAAGCCATTGCAGAGGCACAACAGATGGCAGAAATGGGAAATCTTGAGGGTGCTCAAGCCGTGCTAGCTAACAGAAGAGCCTCTCTTCTGTCTTCTGTATCTGCCCAAGCAGGTGATGCTCTTTGTAGCTGGCTTGACACTGAACTGACTGAAATCAGAGACAGGATGGCAAGCAGGGAACGCTATGAACAAACAGGAAGAGCGTATGTCCTCTCGGGTTTGAGCTCACATTCTTGGCAAAGAGCCACAACTAGAGGAGACACAACAACACAAATAATACTGCAAGGTGGTAGCTCTAGCAATAGTGGAGCTCTCGGCTATGAAACTCCATCTATGGTCAACATGATCTCAAAGTCACAGAACCTAAGTCTTGTTAATAATCGTGTAGAACAAGTTCCGCGCCCCAACAAGACATGCAACTTAACTCCCAAATCTTAGTAAACATTTCTAACCTCATTTGTTCTCAGTGTGATAGGAAATGCCACAACAACACTCTTCTAGTGATAAAATTCTGTGGCATTTGACTACTATACTTTCTTTGGTACTTTTGTTCCATTTGTTTTTTTCTCTCTTAGTTCTCCATAGCTGGATCATTTGCAAATGAGATTCTTTTAGTTTGCCATCTCTACAGATTGTAATAGTATGTTAGAGGTAACCGCTTGTCTGCTGACCTTCCTTTCTTTTAACAACGTGCCTTTATTACTTCTGGCTGAAAAATTATTGCTAATTAGTCAAACCTTCAAACAATATAAATGCATATGTCGGACAGTTTTGTTTTAAGTAAGATTTACTTTTCAAAGTTTGCTTTTTGCTTTTCCATTACTTGTGCATACCTCATTGAACAATATACTTCTCCCTCTGTTTCATGGGAAGTTATAGAGTTTAACAAAGTAAATAATACTTTTGAATCTTATGACTGTGGCAAAATGTCCTTAAATCTTATGGTCTTAAACATGTCACGTGGAATATTAGAGTTAAAGAGTTACTACTGAGCATAAAATTAAAGTTCTTTTTCTTAAAAAGATTAAGAAGGAGCTATCAATGTTCCAATCACTTGTTTTATCTTCAGACCACGCAAGGGGCAAAAAGATGTTGTCAGGTGTCATATGTTTCCTTTATTCTTCCCAATTCATTGTAATTTCTGACTCGGAATTTTAATTCTTCTCTTTGTAATTTCCAATTCTCAAATTCCCCATTCAAGAGTTTTCACTAAAACAGGTTCCAAATTTTTCCTTGCAAAAGAAATTCCAAATATGTGGAGTCCACACGAAAAGAGGCGTATCTGTATCTGTTATCCCTGGTTCTTACTCTTCCTGTATCTCAGATAACGTTTCAGAGAATCTCTAAATCTAACAAAATCCGACTCAATTATCCAATCAGATCCCTCCACCTAAGCTCCCCTTCAACTCCTTATCCTCTCCCCTCTTCACGAATCCTTTCTTACACAAATTCTAAAAACCATACCTTTACTCTCCACACTCCAAATCTCCTTCTTCTTCCTCTCTATTTTTCTACCAGTTTCTTGGAAAATAGAGAACACCATGTCTCTCACTATTCCTTCAAATCTTTCAAAACCCATTGCAACATCTAAGGCTAGCTCTCAGTTTAGCACAAAACCAAGAACTTCAACCATAGTGTGCTCTTCAAACCAAGCCCCTTCGAATTCAACAGAGGAAAGTTCTTCTTCTTTAAAGGCATTCTCAGCAGCACTTGCTTTGTCTTCTGTTCTGTTGTCAGCACCTGTGCTTCCTGCTTCTGCTGACATCTCTGGGCTCACACCTTGCAAGGATTCAAAGCAGTTTGCTAAGCGAGAGAAGCAATCAATCAAGAAGCTTGAGAGTTCTCTAAAACTCTATGCACCTGATAGTGCTCCTGCACTTGCTATTAAGGCCACTGTTGAGAAAACCAAGCGCAGGTTTGTCTTGGTTTCCTCGTTCTTCAAAATTTTTCAGGAATCTTGAATGGTCCTTTTTTCTTAATATTTGCTAAATTTTCCTTGCGTGGGCAATCATTTTCTATTAATCCTTTTCTTACACTTATATGGAAGCATTTGATTGTGTAAGAAAATTCCCCTTCTTTTTTGGGAAAAAAAGGGACTTTCTGCACATAAAAGGAGTATTCTCAGAATTGAGGTCTTAAACATGTAAGTACATTTTATAGTTATGATGACATAAGAAGCTTAAAATTAAAGAGTATCAACATATAAAAATGTATTTTCTTTTTTACAAATACACCTCCGGGATATGCGTTAGCACCCTTGGTAGGCACTCTAGAACCTGACAAAAGCTCATGAAAATCCGAGTCAGCTAATCCTCCATTTGACCCGACCAGAAGTATGGATAACGAGACCATCTTTAGAACCTTCTCACGTCTGTCCCTATGGGAGCAGAGAAAGAGCTAAAAGCATTTTTTACATATGAAAGCACCAAGTACATTTGCTTATGAAAGAAGAACAACTAAATCTGTAACACATTTTCAACATGTCCTTGCATTAGTCTTCGACATAGACTAGGAAACATAACCCTTGATACATGAGTCCATGTTTGAGAGAGCCGAAACTTTTATATATAAGCTATAAATTGGTACTTATTCCAAGCATAAAATTGGGTTTGCAGGTTTGACAACTATGGAAAACAAGGACTATTGTGTGGATCAGATGGACTGCCACATTTGATAGTGAGTGGAGACCAAAGGCATTGGGGAGAGTTCATCACACCTGGCATCCTCTTTTTGTACATTGCTGGTTGGATCGGGTGGGTTGGAAGGAGCTACTTGATTGCAGTAAGGGATGAAAAGAAACCAACAATGAAGGAAATCATCATTGATGTTCCTTTGGCTAACAGGCTCGTCTGGAGAGGTTTTAGCTGGCCAGTTGCTGCTTACAGAGAGTTCTTGAATGGAGAACTCATTGACCCTAATGTCTAATTTTGATTTCTCCTGTTTAGTTTTCTCTTGTTGGAGATTCGTGGAATTATACTTTCACTTGTTTATATCAATGAAGGAATGTGAATTTCCAGTACCATGTGTGGCTAGATCTTGTGTTTGATGATTGCTAGTGTTCTATGTGTTCTGTTTTTTGTATGATTAGTTGGAATAACGTTTGGGTTTTGTCAAGGAACAATGGAAATTGCCCTCCCACGTTCTCGCAGTTGGCAAGGTGATGAGACATTTGAAAAGTGCCTCTGTTAATGTTAACACATATAATAATTTATTTTGAGTGTGCTCTCTCTTAGATGAGAGTCATTCATTTCAATATGGTATCACAGTAGATAGAGGTTTTAGAGCTCAAATATCACTGCCACACAGAAAACAAGAATATAAATATATTTTACATGTTCAATCCATGAAAAAGAATCAGGTCGACATATAGGGGTGTGCATAATTCAGGACAGACACAGCAGGAGAGCCCTCTGTGACTTACAGCTCAAAGTTGAGGAAAAAATAGTATGGATTCCCGGAAAGGGAAATATATCATTCTGGCACGATAACTGAACAAAAATGAGACGCCTCACAAAAATGGGACGCCTCTGTAGTCATTTACCCAATGGAGTAAAAACCCAGAAATATCCTGCTTAAGGAGAGTACTTAACACTAGCTCTTGGCACTGGCAAGTTCTCAGTAGCCTCAGCGTGGGAGCTAGTAAGACACAAGAAAAAACAATCAAGTATGGATACGCAAATATGGCAAAAACAAGTATCATTCAAGATTGACATTTATTACATGGGGAGCTTTACATGACAGGCTTCCAAAGCAAGTTAGAGGACTCATCCAGCTCGATAAATGGGAATTGGTATCCTTTCGAATTAGGCAATTGAAAGCAACAGAGATAAACTTTAAGACACCTTAAGCTTAGTGATCTGTACATAGTTACTTGTTTACACGTTTTCCCTCATTTCTAATTACTTAACTAAGTAGAGGTTGGTCCACCCAATCACTCATAGTTGATTAGAGGGTAAGGTAATGTGCCCCCTCTACATTTGTTTTGTTCTTTATGAGTTAACATTAAAGTGGTATATTGAATTTTAAAAAAAAAAAAAAAAAATTGCATTCACAGTTCAAATTTTTATAGACAACTAACTTCCTGTCAATTCTCAAAATGGTGAAGATTTGTTATGGTTTCTTTTAATTCTGCCACCCAGCCAACCCTCAAGACAAACAAGAAAGTTAGTACTACTTTTTTTCTAAATTGAAAAAATCGAAGTCACCGAATTGAATGAACTGAAGGATATCTTTATACAAATAGCCGGCTATATTTACTATTTATTTTTTATAATATACATAAATGATACGCTCATTATACACGTTTATCCACATATTATACAGAAATTATACTCCATTACATATTATACATCCGCATGCTACTTTTATTTTCAGTGATTGGGTGCACGGCTATTTAGGTTAATTCTTCTTCATTTAACGCATGGACTCATTGAATCCGTTGGACTGGTCTACGTTTAAATCCATATGGAAATATGCTTTGGACTGGGATAACATAATTGGAGACCCAACTGTTTGGTGGGCTATTAGTAATGGATGTAGATTTGCCTTAGCCTCAAATGGCATGGCCATTTAGGTCCTCAGCATATGGCTCCAAAAGAAGCATATCTTTATCTGTTACATCCTTGGTTCTTGCTCTTCCACAGATAGATAAAAATTTCAGAAAATCTCCAAACTTCACAAAATCCAACTCAATTATCCAATCAAATCCCTCCACCTAAGCTCCCTTTAAACTCCATTTCCCTACCTTATCCTCTCCCTTCATCAACATTCTTCCACAAATTCTAAAACCATACCTACACTCTCCACACTCCAATCTCCTCCTTCTTCCTCTCTTTTTCTTGAAAATAACACCATCAAAAAAGAGAGGAAAAAAATAAAAGAAAACACCATGTCTCTTACAATTCCTACAAACCTTTCAAAACCCATTGCAACATCTAAGTTTAGCTCTCAGTTTAGCACAAAACCAAGAACTTCAACTATAGTATGCTCTTCAAACCAAACCCCTTATTCTAACTCAACAGAGGAAAGTTCTTCATCATTAAAGGCATTCTCAGCAGCACTTGCTTTGTCTTCCATTCTGTTGTCAGCACCTGTGCTTCCTGCTTCTGCTGACATCTCTGGGCTCACTCCTTGCAAGGATTCAAAGCAGTTTGCTAAGAGGGAGAAGCAATCAATCAAGAAGCTTGAGAGTTCTCTAAAACTCTATGCACCTGATAGTGCTCCTGCCCTTGCTATTAAGGCCACCGTTGAGAAAACTAAACGCAGGTTTGTCTTTGTTAGCATAAGTTATTTTCTCTCCGTCCTAATTTATATGACATTTTTTGAGTTTCAAACTAGGAAAATTTTCACTAACATTTTAAAACTTATCTTTTATCATATTGACATGAGAAGGATATAAACTTAGTACTCCCTCCGTCCCAATTTATGCGGCATCGTTTGACTTGACACAAGGTTTAAGAAAAAAATGAAACTTCTGAAATATGTGGTCTAAAACAAATCTTAAATTTGTGTAGTTATAAATCATTTGGTAAAAAGGAGAATTTTAAAGTTGAAGTTGTTTCTATTTAGTTATAGAAAGGTGGACGAAGTTTAAAAAAAAAAAAAGGGGTGCCACATAAATTGGGAAGAAGGGAGTAGTACTTTTTGTATAATTTTGAATTATTGAATTTTGAATTTTAATATATTGATGATCTAATCAAATTTGTTTCGAAAACTGGTTGAATTGGCTCTTAGTGAAAATGTCGCATAAATTGTGATGGAGGGAGCACTAATTAATTGTTTTTCATGCATAAATCATAGTGAATGATAAATTGGTTGTTGCAGGTTTGACAACTATGGGAAACAAGGACTGTTGTGTGGATCAGATGGATTGCCACACTTGATAGTGAGTGGAGACCAAAGGCACTGGGGTGAATTCATCACACCTGGAATCCTCTTCTTGTACATTGCTGGTTGGATTGGATGGGTTGGAAGAAGCTACTTGATTGCAGTAAGAGATGAAAAGAAGCCAACAATGAAGGAGATCATCATTGATGTTCCTTTGGCTAACAAGCTCGTCTGGAGAGGTTTCAGCTGGCCAGTTGCTGCTTACAGAGAGTTCTTGAATGGAGAACTCATCGACCCTAATGTCTAATTTAATTTTTTTTTTCTCATGCTGGAGACTCGAGGAATTGTAATTTCACTTGTTTATATTATGAAAGAATGTGGATTTCCTATACTACGTGGTGATTGCTAGGTTGTCTTCATAAATGCTATAAATCAAATATTTTAGTAATGAAGAAGTAAAATCGTACCATAACTTCCTCTATGTATTGAATAAAAGTATGCAGACTTCAGCGCAAACTTCTTTTACGATGGAAAAAATAAAAGGGATTCTAGTATAGCTAGTAAGTAGTATCTAGTGTAATCGAAGCTCGGAGGAGGATATAATGCAAGTGGATACGGAACATTAATGTTGAATGCATAAGTCTCACCGCCATACATAAATTATGTATGAGATGATTACATAATATTACATGGTTTAGAACAAAGAGAAGTTCTAATTTTGAGTCTCTCATCGTCATTCATTATCAAAAAGAATTGCGATATAGTAGGCTCATAATAAAGAAACCTCAGCAAACACGTGACAAGTCGTGTTGAAGACATAATTAAGTAACTGAAAGTGTACTATCTTTAATTAACAACTTAAATTTTACGACTAAATGTCCACGCAATTGACATACATAGATTTAGAGATGGTTTCGCAGCAAAATAAGACTGGGAGACAAAATCAACATATATAGGGATATCTTTCTTCCAACAAGTTTGGGACAATAGCACAATGTCCCCTTAAGAAAATTTTCCTATTACATAGTATTATAGTAGTTACATATTTACACAGTAACAAAGATGATATAATCTTTTCGGCCAAAAGGCCAACACCACTTGAAGGGTTTTGTATGCACTCATGCTAACACACCCCATGAAGGATTTGATTTCTTTCTAACACACTCATCACCTTTGCTCTTATAAGAAAAAGATATAGAGGCAAAAGGACACAGCATTTTTAAACTTAAAAAGACAAAACTCATCTAATATGGCCACATGGGCTCATTGAAGCCATTGGACTGTTCTGCATCCAAATCCATATCGAAATATCCATTGGGCTGTGAGCCCATAATGGGAGACCCACTATTTGGTGGGCTATTAGTAATGGATGTTGATTGTCTTAGCCTTAATTGGACCACCTCAGCTTGGGTCATGGCTAGTTGGGTTCGTAGCATATCTATCTGATGTTGAAGAGATGATATTGCCCCAACACATCCATAAACTGGATCTCTAACTCTAGCATTAGCTTCATATACCATGCTACTCACTGCATCTCCCCTCTTGTGCTCTGGCAGTTCCTGCAATTTTCACCATTTGACTTGAAGTTTAATCAACTTAATCCAAATTTCGCTAGAAATGTAAATCATGAACTTACAGACGTTGAACTAGATATATTATGAGAAAAATAATGATGTAGAAGAAAATAATAAAGGATTCTCTGTTGTGACACTGTTATAGACTAATTGAAAGAGATATCGCGTAATTTTCCATTATGGAGACAAATTGTGGAGAGGGTTTGATGTGTCCCAGCTCATCCAGTAACATGTCCAAAACCTCGTACACAGCAGGTCCATAAATTTATCCAAAAAGGTAAAATTTTCATTGGTTGTCTCTTTTTGAGACAGTTTAACAAACTTTGACTTTTAATCTTGAATTGTCCATAGGACAAGCAAAGTCAAAAGTCAAGATCATCCATTTCCAAAGTCACTTTATGTAATTTCCGGACAAAAGAACACTACTTATCAATTACTTATCATTCGCAGCTATAACGTGCTTTGTTATAAAGTTGGATTATAATGGCAGAAACCCAATGGGCTTACTAATTAGATTGGCAGGCTAATTAATGGGCTTGGCTTTTGAGGACCTAAGAGAATATTGACTCCCAAGAGTATGTCATATTGACATCATTTTTGTGTCATAATATTTTCTGAAAATAACTAATGGAGTGTTACTCGAAAAAAGATGAAGGGAAAAAGGAAAAAGAGAAAGAGAAAGAGAAATCACCTTTTTTTTAAAGGTCAAACCAGAGAAGTCTTTAATTATGGCTAAGAGGTGATATGTGACTATCAACATATATTTGTGGTCAAAAGAACATAAGTGAGTGTGTTTTTCTTGAAGTAAGTTGAATCTTTCGGCCTTTAATTGTTAAAATAGCAGACCATTTAACAACCCAAGAAATTTTATGAGAAATGACGACAGGAAAAACTTCACGTGTCCACCTTGATAGTAACAGAATTCATATTTGATGCATAAGTTAGACATATTTCTTCACAATAAATAAATAAATAAAGGGAAAAGGGTTAAAAATATCCCTCTGCTTTGGAAAAAGGACTAAAAATATCCTCCGAACTTATTTTGAGTCAAAAATACCCCTTCCGTTATTAAACTTTTCAACCATACTCCACTTTAAACAGAAATATCCAACCCCCACCCCACCCCCCCCCCCCCCAAATACCCTTTTTTTTTTACCCGACCCAAAAGTATTAACCACTTATTAACCAAACAATACCCATATTGGTTGTTTTAACACATTTCTGTATGTGGGTACTTATCAAGATTTGATTTTTTGATGTCAGTATGCTAAATAAGCAAATGGGTCGTAGCCACTATTGGCCACTCAACATAAACAAACAAAAAACGCTTCGCAGCAGAAACAGTTGGAATCGCAACAATTACCAACACATTTAAAGTAATCGACCATAATCAATCTCCTCAAACTCTCTGAGTCCCTCTCCGCATTCCAACGGTGTTGCACTGAACTATAACTACACATTGGTTCCTCCCGTACCTCAATCGACTCCTCCTCAATGCTACTTTCCACTCTCAAATACAACTAATAACGATTCTTTAAGCTGCCTCATCACTGCCGGCAACGGCACTCCCTTTAATATGGGAACCGTCACTTCTCTCTCTCTCCCCCTCTCTCTAATGCCGATGAAGGGATGTTTACGTTTGGGTATTGTTTGGTTGATCAGGGTTAATATTTTATTGGGTCAGGTAAAAAAAAAAAGGGGTATGTTTGGATATTTCTATTAAAAGAGGGGTATGTTTGAAAAGTTTAATAACGGAATGTTTGAAAAGTTTAATAACGGGAGGAGTATTTTTGATCCAAAATAAGTTCGAAAGATATTTTTAACCCTTTTTTTCAAAGTAGAGGAATATTTTTGACCCTTTTCCCATAAATAAATTATAGAGAAAGAAAACAGTTAGACAATGGAATTTATGGCTCCAAATATGATCTCCAAAATGTTCCAGCTACCATTATTTTCTTGATTAGATTAAATAATATCTAGGGTTTTATGTGGGACCATAAACATAGACTACTTATAACTTTTTCCAGATTTAACAAATCAAACAGTTTTTCAACTAACAAACGTACATCTTCGTTCCCCCCTCCAACGACTCCACAACTTGTGCATAATAAAGCTTATGCCGACTAATTAATATGCCGACTAATTACATGATTACAAATAATATCAAAGTGAAATTTTTATAAACCCTTAACCATATATTTTTTTCTTTTTTCGTAATAAAGCATGAAATTAGACCACACCGAAGTGGTGAATAAAGTTCAATTCCAGTCTGAGTCACAAATGTGTTCATCAACAAGATCATACAATTATTCTTTATAGAAAGTATCTCTTGCTTCTTCTCTTTCTACTGCCAAAATAGGGTCCAGAAAAGCTGAAACTTGAGAAATAAAAGGTCGTTTTGTTAAATACTACTCCCTCTCTCCCAAACAGATTGTTCTCATTTTCTTTTTAGTCTGTTCCAAAAAGATTGTTCCCTTTTTATATTTAGAAATAATTTAATTTTATGAGATGATTTACAACCACACAAATATTTAAGGTTTGTATTGGACCACACATTTCATAAGTCTTCCTTTATTTCTTAAACTTTCAGAAGTCAAAAGAGGACAATTTTTTTGGGACGGAGGAAGTATATATTTTAAGAAAATATATGCATATACAAGAAAATATGACCAAAATAAACTTATAAGGTTCAAATGTTAACTTGAAAAGAAAGAAATCGGTAGTAGTCTATTGGTTTTCTTATGCGAATGTTTGGCACATTTTATCAGTGGAGGGACAGATATGGTTAGAATTGCGACTACTTTTTATACCGTGGACTCAACCATGAAGGGTATTTGGCGCACTTTAAGAAAGAGTATATAATTTAGGATAATTAATTAAGCGAATTAGGGTCGACAAACATAGAAACTATATGTACTTGGAGAAAATGAATTAGCATTATTCAGGATTAAAAAAAAAAAAAGTTTGATTTTTTATCATGTATATTTGTCTGTTATGCTTATATTTAGATCCTACTTTTTGGATTTTATTGCATGTGGTCATATGTTAACTACATTATCTTTCTATTAGCATGTTCAGACCAAGTGCATGTAACTTCTGTATGCAATATTTAACTAAGCTAGTCTTTAGATCCATCTCATGTTCACTACTACGTACAACACACCAAAAGAAGCTTTTTGTGGCAATATATTTTCCTTTTAGCAGCAACAGTTATTGCCACAAAAACATTTACTAGTAATTGGTTAATGTCATTAGATCCAAGGTCGCTAAAGCCTTTAACGGCCTTTATTATTAGGGCTAAAGTTTGGTATCGCCGGTAATAATTGATTCTAGAATATAATTAGAGGCAATTTAGTTATTGCCGCAAACTAATTGCCGCTAAAAGCATATTTTGTTGTAGTGGTATTATGCTAAATCGTGTTTAGCCACTATATATCCTTCATCACCCAAAAAACAAAGGAAAAGAAAGAAGGAAAAAAAAAAAAAAAAAGGCAGCTCAATGGACAAATCTAGCACCCAGTGCTCATGTAGCTTCAAAGGAGTGTAATGTAAGAAGCCTACACTAACGCAAGCATCAAAATCACTGATTCCACGGTTAGAACTATAGGCCACACAGAGAAAATCCCATAAACACAAGATAGGGAAGGTGTTGAATTGAAGAAGATATATAGTCATCTTGTGCATGAGGAATGTATATATCTAGGCACTAGACATAATTAGTGGAGATCAAGATTTTCCATTTTCTTTTGAAAACGATTGCATATTAAAGTTGGAAAATAAAATAAGACATATAGAAAGTGGAGAAAGTTAACCTGTAACATCTTGCTGACATTACTAGCACCAAAAACCTTATGAACATTGGCAAACTTGTGGGGTTCATCAGCAGGGAAATAAGGTGCAAATACACAGTCATGCCCGCATCTTCTTCTCAATAACTTGCAAGCTGCACATGGTGAGCTGCTATTCTTCCCACATTCCTTCATTTTGCTGCCTTTCTTAATAATAATATTAATTATAGTATGCTGTTTGACACTTCTTGAAGGAGAGAGACATAAAGGTAAATTAAAGAACTTGACTAGCTAGGTTAAGGGTTGGTATGTATATATAGAAAGAAAGAAAATCTGGAGAAAAAGAATAGGAATGGAAAAGGGAAGGCAGGTGGGATATAGAAGGTGATGGTTTTTTATGCATGCTAAGAGGAACTATGCTAATTCAAGGGATTATTTTATTAGCGTCTGATTTATATACATCAAAACTCAATATATCTTTACATGTTGTATCAGATAACTTATTATATTTTATGTTATTATTTTATTTATTATGAATAAATTACGTAATATTTTTTTAAATAATTAAATAGTGTAAAGTATATTTATATTGTTGGTACAAACTTATTGGAAAGAGGATGCGTGAGGGTCCCAAAGTTGGAAGTCTACAAATTTTGGTCTAACTGATTAAAAGCATTTTCTCCTGATAAGACAAGTTTTGGCGCCATCCCTTTCTTTTTCTTTTTTCAAAAATTCTTTTTACATTTCCTCGTCCCAATTTTAAACTTCAAGCTTAGCACATACCTTTCTCACTATTTAAATGGAAAAGTTGAAAAGAAATTTAAGAGTTCTGTGGGGTTGCCCATGTAGCTGCTTACTTTTCTGCTTAAAACAATATTAAGTGTTACTGTACATTATTATGAGTCAATTGAATAATTTATGCATTGAATTCAAATCCCAAGTTCTTTTCTTTTTAATATTTGGTGCTATTTTCCAGTTTTACTTTCTATTAAGAAGTGGTCGAGAAATTTAATAAACAAAACGAGGAAGCAATATAATCTGTTATATTATTTTTCTTTTTAAGGTTGCTCAGAAACGGAAAAAAAGAAGGGGGAGAATCCTTTATTTGAGAACTAGATATAAAGGAAAGAAAAAGTAAGGTTTCAGAAGTTCTCCTTTTCTTGTTTGGTTTGCAAAGAGGAAAAAGTAAAGTAACTAATGTAGAACGAAGTAATTGCTAGGTCTACTTCTTTAGTTAAATGAATAGAAAAATAACTTCCTTTCACACCTATTTTTTATTATTGTAACAACATACATTAATTCCTCTAATTTAAATTCGTGTCACATAAGACCAATTAAGCTAGAGAGAAACATTGTCTATTATTAGAAATTTCTTTATTCTTAGTGTTCGAACTCGAAATTTTTATTAGTGGTGCAAGGATGTCATCCATCCCACCATGCCTCCGATTAGAGGTCGATCTAGAAGGGCAAAAGGGTTTCATTTGACTCCGTTACTGGATAGGTTAATTTTTATATATGTAGGTTTTTTTTTATATATTACAGTAAATATAAAACGTTGAACCTCTAAATTTTGCCTTTGCCGTTAGCCCGTTACCCATTTTGACCACTTAACTTTCTTTTCAGTCCTTTCTTCGGCTAAGTTACTTTCCTTTCTTTCCCGACAAAGTGTGAGTTCAAAAATGAAATTGATGTTTTTCCTTGGAAGAAATATAACTCGAAGTATCATGCCCATTTAGAGGAAGCTTACAAATTAAAGTCAGATAAATACTGCCAAAGACTATAATAATGTACAACGTACTATAATTTTAGTTGACTGATTCCTTTTGCATGCTTCTTGCAACTACAGTACTTGACATGTTTCCTCAATTTGAATTTTTGGAAATAGTAGTGGCATCTTTCTTGTCTTTCTCGAATGTAAATGGATGACTTTTATAATTTGGACTCTTTGGTTATAGATCCAATGCACATGTTTAATAAGAATCAAAAGAATCATGCTCCTTTGATTTATGTTTCACGCATCGTTTGTTCTCCATGTGTTATCTACAAACATTCAACCCCACCCATTAACAAAAAACTACAAAAGATATTAAACAGAGCAAATAAAAAGGAACCAAACATGGAAATAAAAGGATATCCCATAAAATTTCAACTCTTACCAAATAATACTGTGATTTGCAAAAATTATTTAGGATTACAGTTCCATGCCTTGAGAAGACAAATTATCGAAATTTTAGTTTTAAGATACTCTAGGTTCAAAATTTATAAGAACAAATTTGGTTTTAGAAGTACTATTTTTGTTCAAACTCGGTTGGCTTTCCCTTTCGTTTTTATATTCACATTGATTACTCTTGGGGAAAAAGTTGTGCATGTTTCACATTGATATTTTACACGACTAAGGATCTATCCAAAGTTATACCCGATTTTCGCGTATAGGATAGACCAAGTTACTTTACCTGTTCGAAGCTAGCGTTTGCGAAATAATAAAGGACATGAAAGTCGGAACACAATATTTTTACATGTAAACGACCCGGCCCACAAAGATGAAAAATCCACGACCTACATCTCTGCAGGATTTTTCCCAAAACTCCACTACAACTGTGAACCTATGCAAATTCAGATTACAAACTCTGTAATCTAGGAACTAACTCTAATTCCTATCTCAATAATCTCCCCTATACTATTGAGCCCACTTCATGTTGCCCTTAACTTGAAGCTAAATTTGACAAACGTTTATGTCTATGACAATTGCTTCTAGGAAAGCTGGTAAGGTACAGCTCGATAAAACAATCCTAATACAAGATTTTAGAATTGAAGACCGTAACACATAACTCTATGAAACAGGTTCTTCAATCTTCTTCGTTGTATCAGGCTGCACTTCAGGAATCAGAACTCTTACTTATATATATATATATATATATATAGCTTTTCGTGTGCACCAAGTTGGTTGAACACAAACCCTACACTATGAGGCCCATTATGAGAATTAGGGTTTGAGTTGACTTAGGTTTCTTACATTCACGCGGCTTCAGTATTCCTTTAGGAGTTTGAAGTGTATCTAGATAATAATGGCAAGAAATCCTGTAACTTGTCCCCCAATTGCTTATCTCATAGAATCTTTTTATTTCAAGAGTTTTACTCGCAGCAGGACTTTGAGCTGGAACACGTTCATTGACCAGGTTCAAGCACATGATTCATGCACCTTATCTTGCATTTGTTACGGAGATGGAACATGTTCAAGACCCGGTTCATTCGCCTTGTTCATTTACTTTGTCAATCATCAAAACGTACATGTTCTGGTGCCAACACACATTGATTTGTCTTCCATTAATATTTGATATAATCTTACCCCGTCATTAGGAAAAAGGTGTCATTTTTATCCATTACCCTTGATGGAGTTCTAACCTAGGGGTGACTTTACATCATAGTCAAAAGTTGATTAGTTTAAATAGTTCTCGAAGAATTTGAATATGTGGAGTCCATCCATTTCACTCCGGAGCTTCATCATTAGTAAGGGAAAGTATGAGACGATTTGTTAACAACAGGGGTATGAATGAACTAAAAATCTAATGGAGGGTAAAATTGAGCAATATCAAATTGCGCAGGGGCAAATTGACCTTTCGCCTTTATTCTTTTGATTTTTTTTTCATTATTATAAAAAGGACTAAAAATAAAGGCAGCCCGGTGCACAAAGCATCCCGCATTAAATGATAAATGACGAAGAAAAATACCTTAAGCTATCTATATTTTTTTAGAAAAACCAATACAAGTCTCCATTTCATTTTCCCTTTTTGACAAGAACTATAGTAAAATCCACAAAGAAATGAACAAGAGTAGGTAAAGTTTGTAGAAGCATATTATACCTACTGTATAATTTGAGCCAAAAAAAATTCTGCTGTTTAAGAATAACCATTGGATAGTCAATGTGGCTGAAATACTTTATTGACCATTGAACATGATAAGAAGGCATCTCTTCAGCAAATTGGGAACAAATCGAGAAGTGTAACAAATTTCAAGTCGTCGCAGCAAAATTTGTAAAAAAAAATCAAAGCAGCTGAAAGAACTTAATTTTGTAATTTTTTTCAGTATCCTATGCACATTTTCATGATGGGATATTAGTATTCTGAGTCTTTCAATATTTATCCGTCCACTACCTAACATTGTGTACTGACTACTATATGCTGCTCTGGCTTGAATTGTGAGTATGATTTATGACACACTATGCAACTTTAAGGGAGTCTTTGAAAATTACGGTATAATTACTACGTAGTGGTCATGGATTTACTATTATGTTAAGAGAAATTCTTAAGTTTAAGATCTATGAATATAATTGGCGACGATGTAAAATTTTTGTATAATCAAGTAATTTATAAGGTCTTTAAAATAAATATTTATAATAAACATTATCTAATATCATATGTTAAGAGAAGGAGAAAAATATCATATCTAACTATTTTATGCATTAATAGTGTTTTATGCATTAATAGTGTAAATATCATTTTATATTAAGAGAAGGAGAAAAATATCATATCTAACTATTTTTGTTGGCTATTGATAGATTTATAGTATTTGCATCATCAGGACTCCTGTAACTTCCTCTTCTTCCTCTTTTTGTTTGTACCTTTACTTTATTTTGTGTCTCCTTTGCACGGCTCGTAACTAATGGTTGTAAAAAAAAGGAGATGCAAATTATCTTAAATAAAACATTATTTTAACTTATAATGGGGACAGAAAATTACATCTCGTGAACTCCAAATTTTTTTTTTGTACCCCATATTTGGAAGTCAAAAAGGTGGAGGAATTATCTTTGACAATGGCATAATGACTTTGACTTTTGGGGAAAAACATTCTTTAGTTAGTGCTCTCCTCATTTTCTCCAGAAAAGGGTTTCCACTCTTCCCCATCTTTTTTCTCGTGTTGATTTGTCCTTAAGCAAAGTATAATAATGTGAGAAACATTTGCTTTTTAAGGAGCCCATGAATTTATTTAAAAACTATATTTAACTTATTACCAATTATTCCCTAAAGATAAAAAAAAAAAAATCAAAAAGAATTATGCTCAAGTGATTTTCTAAGAACAAAATTGTAGAAGACTTTGAAGTTATGAAATAACTAATGATGGTGCAAAATGTCCCCTTTAAACATGCATACCAAATTATTTCCGAGAGCTATAACAAATATTCCTGATGCACGCATGTCGTTTGACTAAATTGTTTATACTCCCTTCGTTCACTTTTATTTGTCCACTTTTAACTTTGCATACCCTTAAGAATTAATAAATGAAGTATACATTTTACTATAATACTCATATTAATTGGTGTATAGTCTCATTGGACTTGGAGAATGATTTGGAAATGAGTAATTAATGTTAAGGGTAAAACAAGAAAAAATGATTTGTCTTTTCTTGATATGCTAAAATAGACAAGTAAAAGTGAAAATTTATTTTAAAAATAGTGGACAAGTAAAAGTGAAGGGAGAGAGTGTAAAATAAGCTCTACCCCTTTAAATATGCATCTCGCCACTTTAATTTGTTAATCCAATTAAATTGACCGTCACGACAGCAGATCTTCAAACTTACACTTTATTAGTACAGTTTTTTTCGTGTTTCTTTAATCAAAGGGCGTCGATGTTACGTTTAACACGAATAGCTTAACTAACCGGCGGTCACCCAGAGCAAGCTTCAAAATTTTAAATTATAAGGAAAAAAAATTAATATATGTATTTATTGAGGAGATAATTAAGGAAGTAAAAGTATGTCTCTCTATCAGCTTAATCTTTTCGATGAGATGGTCACACATTTCAAAATGATACCTAACAGAGGTCTTAGATTTGAGCCTCACCGCCACTCATTATAAAAAAGAATTTCCATGTGTTTGACCCATGAAAAAGAAGCAAGTCGCACGTGAGGAGTCGTGTTGATACAAAAAATATAATTAAACAAACTAAAATGTGTTTTCTTTAACAATCTCACGTCATTAGCAATAATCTCATTTCATGAGCTAGATTTTTGGGTTGTGTCAAACCCATCTTCATTTCTTCTCATGATATCAGAGCCAAGCTCATCCGAATCTTGATTTACCTAATTTTGGGCACCCATATTGATATTGTTCACGCTTCAGCTAGAAGGCTTGGGAGTACAGGTGTGTTAGTTGTCCCACATCATTTGTGGGACGGACAATTGAACTTCTTGTATAGTCTTGAATAATTTTCATCTCCATAAATTAGACCTAATATCCATTTTCTTATCAGTATGCTATTTGAGCTTTTCAAGATGTCGGGACTTACCACTACATGATTTCTTTTACAAAACTTAATACTCTTGGATGTTGAGAGCAAGCAATTCTCTTGGCCTAACCCAAGTTAACAAGTGAACTATCTCTGAGTTTCTAGGTGTACGTACGCTTTTGCCTATCCATCTATTTTTCAAAAAAGTGGATTTGTCGAACCAGAAAAGTGGGAGTATGTCGAACCAAATCTTTTGAGTCCATGAGGGGTCCGTAGTACTCTTTCTTGAAGTATTTTTGTAACAAAAGCACACAAAAAGATGATTTTATTGTCACACTCTAAGAAAGTAGACTACTGCCTATTGGGGCTCATAATGTTTGATCTTAATATATTTGAAAACATTAGGAGGGGGACATTCAATTTCTTTTTTGTCTCTTAAGTTGTGTACATTTTTGTAACAAAATTATTACGGTAAGCCTTATGTACTCATTTTGTTTACAGGAAGAAGTGATGATACTCTACACTTTATCAAAATGACTTAGTATGTTTACGAAAATTTAGTACTTTGATTAAACCATGTTTACACTTGAGGAGAAGTAGTGATATGGTAAAGCTATGTTCTCATTGTTCTGTAACTTCACTTATATTTCTGTCACATCATAACAGTCTTTAGTGCTTTCTGTTTCAATGGTTTGGAACCCTTTAGTTAATTAACGTTCCTAGTCTATTCTAAACCCCCCCCCCCCCCCCCCCCCCCTCAAAAAAAAAAAAAAGAGAGCACGTAACTTGTTAGAAAACTTAGACAAATTTGAGAGAATTTTCTGTATTTCTTGATGATCAAGGTGTACAAGGTCCTATGTATTTATACAAGTATTTGATGAATAAAAGAAACATTAAAAGAAAAAGAAATGTATACAATTCTACCAATAGAAATTGTCCTAGTGCCAAATCTGGTAACAAACTAGATTCCTTTCTATGTATTTACACGGTAACAGCTATATTTGTGAACTGTATTAGGATCTATTTTGAGACACTAACTGAATTCTTGTGTTTACTTTGCACCCTTACGAAACGTTTTTGCCAAAACTCCTCTACATCTTCTTTGTCGAGTTCAAAGCTTCATTTTTTCCTTCTCAAACGTTGAAGCTAAACATCCTTAATCCCAACATCCCCCCTCAAATTGGAGGGGAGAGCAAAGAGACCCAACTTGATGAGAATGGAGTGAAGTTGAGCTCCAGATAAAGCCTTGGTAAATAAATCCGCAAGTTGAGATTTTGAACGCACAAATGAGAGGGAAATCAACCCAAATAGAAATTGTTGTCGGACGAAGTGACAATCTAGTTCAACATGCTTTGTCCGTTCATGACATACAAAAATTCGGGCTATATGAATAGCTGCTTGACTATCTGAGTAGATCGGAACTAGAATTAAAGGCTGAACTGATAAATCTGAGAGAAGACGAAGCAACCATGTGAGCTCAGTAGTCAATCTTCGCATAGATCTGTATTCGGCCTCTGTTGAAGACAAAGAAATCGAAGCTTGCTTCTTTGATTTCCAACTTATTGGAGATCCACCTAAACTGATGCAAAACCCACTCACCAACCTTCGTCAGTCTTTGCATGTTGCCCAATCAGCATCACAGAAGGATAAAAGAGAAAATGGTGGATTGGAATTGAGCAAAAGTCCTTGACTTGGGCTGGTTTGAAGATATTGGAGGACTCTTAGAACAGCTAGAAAGTGTGTAATGCATGGGTTTTGTATATACTGACTCAATGTCAAAACTATAAAAGAAAGGTCAGGTATGGTGTGGGTTAGGTAGTTAAGTTTGCCAACCAAACGTCGATAATGGTAGGATTGAGAAGTTCGGGTGTACGATTGAGCAAGAGAACTTAGTATGATACCTTTAGTAGATAAATCTTTTGTGAATTTATTTTGGAATCCTTACTTTTCCCTCGATAATTTCCATCCCTAAAACATTAGGATCCAAGATCTTTAATTTGAAACAAATGAAGAAAATCCTTTTAAGATCGGTTGGCATAATTGTCAGATATTGTCAATTGAATTTAGTAGATAAATCTTTTGTGAATTTATTTTGAGTGATGATGAATCCCTACTTTTCCCTGATAATTTCCATCCCTAAAACATTAGTGAATTGGTCCAAGATCTTTAATTTGAAACTCTAAATGAAGAAAATCCTTAAGATCTTCAACCTTCCACCTTTTGTTTTGCGGCATAATTGTCACTAAGTAATTGTCCCATATCGTCAACATAAAAAAGTCGCTTAATAGAAATCAAAGAACCTGTCTCTTTTTAAAAGAGTGAGTAGTCATTTAAGGATAAAACAAGACCTTTGAATGTTAATGCTCCTGCGAGCCTCGCATACTATTGTCTAAAGGCTTGCTCGAGTCCATAGAGTCACCCTTTGAGTTTGCATACATGATGAGGACTAGGTGATTCAATCCCTATAGGAATCTTCTCATATATTTCTTCCTCAATATCCCCATGTAGAAATGCATTACTAACATCAAATGGAGACATAGGCCAATCCTTTTTTATTATACAAGCTTGTGCTCTTGGCTCAAATTTTCCCCTGTTTTGAGCAAGAGCCAACAAACATATAATGGTAGTCATTTTAACTAAAAATATTAGGCTTAAAATGCATTCTCGCTCCTCAATAACAAACTAGGAGAGAATGTTTCATTGTAATCCACACCTACTTTTTGAATGTAACTATGCTCTCTACGTAAAGACAATTCAATACTAAAAAATTACTTTAAAAAAAATTACTTTAAAACTGGAAAAGCATTAGACTTAGTGCTTAATAAGTAAGTCCAGGTTCCCCTATTGGAATCATCCACAGCAGTTAGGAAGTATTTATAACCATTGTATGTGGGAACTTTATAAGGTCCCCAAGTATCAATATGTATTAGTTCAAATATTGTTTTGATTTTGACATGACTTATTGGAAAGGATAATCTAGATTGTCTAGCTAAAGGACAAACAGAATAAGGTAGATTAAATTGAATTTAAAAGAAATGGAACTGATATATTTCATTGCATTAAAAGGTAAATGCCCCAATCTTACATGCCATAACATTACATCAGATTGTGATTTTTTTGGAATAGTTAAAGAAACTAAAACAAAAGTAGGATAAGAAACAGATTTCTTACGTAAAGAAACTACATATAAATTGAATGATTGAGATCTCTTAGGTGAAGAAACTACATCTAAAGCTGAATGAGATTGAGATCTCTTAGGGAATGAAGTTGTATTTTGACTTCTAGACTCCGGTTCAGCAGATTCCAATAGATATACTCCATCTTTAGCTTCACTAAAAACTTGAGGGATCTTCATGAGAGGGCCCTGTAAAATACATCCAGTAGATATGAATGAAGCAATACATATGAATATGACACAGAGTT
The DNA here is from genome assembly GCF_029784015.1 of Lycium ferocissimum. NCBI lineage: Eukaryota > Viridiplantae > Streptophyta > Magnoliopsida > Solanales > Solanaceae > Lycium > Lycium ferocissimum. The sequence continues at coordinate 47,805,586 of NC_081343.1, read as the reverse complement.
TGTGAACAGAGAGTAAACTGTATTTAAAACTTGGAATATGAAGAACACCCCTAAATGTAACACCTAAAAATATACACACATTTCCTACATGAGTGACTCTTACTGTGATAGAGTTAAGAAGTTTGACAAGAATAGGTTTAGGAAGAGAAAACAAAAGATCAAAAATAACTTAGGGGTGAAACACATATTGTGAGAAGATCCTGAATCAATTATCCAAGAACTAGAGTTAGAATTTTGTGTTGAATAACAGGAAGATTGATTATAGGAATATACACCATCAGCTGACTTAGCAGTAACTTTAGAACTATTGCTTTGACTTGTTGGCATATGTTTTAGCAATTCCACAAGTTGGTTGAATTGAGTAGGTGAAAGTTATTGAGCAACTTGAGGAACTTCTTGCACAATACTTTAAATTCCTTCTTGTTCTTCAGTAATACCAGCAGAGTTACTTCTAGCTGTAGCCTGAAACTTCTTAGACTTGGTGAATTTGAAGTCTGATGGGAACCTATGAGCCTGTAATAATTGTCAATAGTATGGTTAGTCATTTTGCAGTAGGTACGAAACTGGTTGCTACTCTTCTTTCCTCTGTAGCTAGTACTGGCCCTAGATACGCCAGATTTCTACTGCACATTGGTTTGAAGGTGATTCTTCGGAAAAGATTATCCTCCCACCATAAAAGAGGATCTATTTCCTGAAATATGCATCTCTCTCTGATTTTCATCTTGCATTAAGAGTGAATAAGCATGGTTCACAGTTTGGAGAGGGTTAATCATTAGTATGTTGCTTCTTGATGGTGCATAAGTATCATTCAATCCTATAAGAAATTGAATGACCCGCTCATCTTCCTTAAACTGAATCATTTCCTTTTTCCCTTCACATATGCACACATAAGAGCATAACACATTAGTATTCAGAATGTCTTGTTCATCCCATAACCTCTTCATTTTAGTGAAATATCCTGCAATATGATTAGTTCCTTGAACTAAATCAGCCAATTCCTTTTGTAGGTAATAAAGTTTTGCCCCATTTGGTTAACCAAATCTGTATTCAAGATCAAACCACAAATCTTTGGATGTTTTTTAGTAAAGGACACTATCTGCAATGTCCTTAGAAAGGGAGTTCAAAAGCCAAGAAGTTACCATGTTGTTACATCTATTCCAAACCTTAAAGGATGGATCTGTTTCTGCTGATGCTGGACAGGCTTCATCAATAAATCCCAACTTGTTCTTTGCTGAAAGTGAGATGAGAACAGACCTTCTCCAACCTGGATAGCTTCTTCCATTAAATTGAGTGTTCACAAGAACCACACCAGGTGAATCAGAAGCATAGAGAAAGTATGGGTGAGAAACATCATAAGTGATTGTTTGTCCATCAGTGGGAGTTTCTTGTGAAGAAGAAGAGTTGTCACTCGTCTTAAAGTTGTGAAAGAAGATATTTGAAGCAAGAAATAAAGATTATCACGCAAAAAAATAAAGATTATTGAGAAGAAGACATTATTGCTCTGACACCATGTTAGAAAACTTAGACAAATTTGAGAGAATTTTCTATATTTTTTTTATGATCAAGGTGTACAAGGTCCTATGTATTTATACAAGTATTTGCTGACTAAAAGAAACTGTAAAAGAAGAGAAATATCTACAATTCTACCAATAGAAATTGTCCTAGTGTCTAATCTTGTAACAAACTAGTTTCCTTTCTATGTATTTACATGGTAACAACTATATTTGTGAGCTGTATTATCTGTGTACGTGTCCCATGTTTCATCTGAACTTATTAGGGTCTATTTTGAGACACTAACTCGGCTCTTGTGTTTACTTTGCACCCTTAGGAAACGTTTTTGCCAAAACTACTCTGTATCTTCTTTGTCGAGTTCAATACTTCATTTTTCCTTCTCAAATATTAAAGCTGAACATTCTTAATCCCAACATAACTTGCATGCATTTTATTCGCTTCTCTCTTCAAATTAGTTCAATTAGACCTCTTTATAACAATCATCCTTATAATAACATTTAATTATAACGACCAATTTTTCTGGGAAATTCGCACGATTGCCCTTATTCGGGGGTGATATTTATTTTTTTGTCCCTCAAATTGCTAGTCTTTAATTTTTTCCCTTCGCCTAAAAACCCATGGGTTCCGGGTTCGAACCCCCCTCGGTCAAAATTTTTTTTAAAAAAAATCTCAAGGCAGAATTTGCTTGCAAAACTTTACCTTAAAGTAAGCAAAACTCTACCCTAAGGCAAAGTTTGCTACCTTATAACGCAGAGTTTGCCTTAAAGTAGCAAACTCTACCTGCAAACTCTAAGGTGGAGTTCGAATCCAAAACTCTGCCTTGCGAATTTCTTTTTAATTTTTGATTGAGCGGGGGTTCAAACCCGGAATCCATGGGTTTTTAGCCGAAGGAAAAAAATTAAAGACTAACAATTTGAGGGGCAAAAATTAAAGACCGGTGCCTTTGAAGGCAATCCGCGCAAAAAAATGATTTTTCTTTGGAAAGTTATGTTACTTAATTATAATAGTGGACTAATATGAAGGATGATCTTGGGCTAATATCTTGGTACTTGAGGTTTCATCTTATTTAGCCCGGCTCAGATTCAGCCATATTTGTTCGCCCATCCTGCAAAGGTTCTTTTTTTTGTGGATTGCCCTTCATTTTGGGTGGTCTTTAATTTTTGCACTTCAAATTCGTGGTCTTTAAGTATTGCCCCTCGCCTAACACCATGAGGTCGTGGGTTCGAACCCCAAAATTTCAAAAAAAAAAAAAAAAAAATCGCAAGGCGTAAAGTAAATTTCGCCTATTTGCCTTAAGGTAGAATTTGCATGAAGACCGAAAGGCAAAAAAATAAAAAGACCACCTCCAGCGAAGGGCAATCCTGCAAATTGCCCAATTTGTCTAAGAGATACGGTTATGAGGCCCACAAAGAATGCTGCTAATCCCACCATTTCATTCAAATTCTATTCCCATAAACAAAATATTTTGAATACAAACATTACATGTTATATATAGCAAATCAAATCTCTAAATTATTGGTAAACACTAAATCCCTATCTATCAGTTTAGAGCTAGCTAAATAATATGAAGTACCTAAAAAGTACTCAAATTTGATTTCTATTTTCCCCTGATTTATAATTATTATATGCAACAGACTTAAAGATTGGTTTTTTTCTTCCTGTGCAACTGTTCCTTCAACTGCCTAATCTTGGCATCAACTCTAGCAGAAAATCCAATTTTAATCTTCTCCTTGGATTTCTGCTGCTCCTTCAACCACATCGGTCCATCGACAATATCCATTCTAAAATGCTCCATTTCTTGGATCAAATGATCATCCATAGGGAAGAATGATCTCTGAATAGCAATATGAATGAAGTATGGAACTAATGAAGTTACAACAGCTAGCAATGTAACAATCCAGAACATTGCTGTTGGCCCTATGGCTTCTGTTAAGAGGTGAAATCCTGTTTTAGAGTGGTCTGGTGGGATCACACCACACAAGAACAAGAAAATATACCAGCAAATGATGCTACCCCAGATGAGTAAATGGCTTATCCAAGTGAAATGGTTTATTATAAGCGCGATTTGGCAGTTTACAGTCCAGATTATGCAAGTATAAGTAATTGCACCAATGTGTCCAATATCTGCCACTTCTCCCCCTTGTGTGAATGCAGCTGGGGAAAGTGCACTAATGTTGATTGCAAAGATTGCTAGTGATGTAAATGACGCGTTTAGTATCCATCCAATGATTCGTTTCCAGCTGAAACAGATATTCTTGGGTCCTTGCTGATAAAGGGTTGGAAACTTCTCCAATGACAAATATCAAAAGAGAATGATTAGAATTTTGATGAAAAGCCATTGTAAGGAATTGTAGTTCCTAGATTATGTGCAGCCCTTTGTTGCATATGAAGTCTTTGTTTTTGGTCTTTATTTTTCTTAGCGGTGAGAATTTTTCTAATACAAGACTTTCACAATGCATTAATGGTAAGTTATTGAATTTTTACCTTAAGACAGACTGCAGATGAAACATCCTGTTCTAGCACACCAAGGGAGATCACAGGCAAGGATGTCAAAAGGACATTGAAGATGACAATGTACCAATCATCAAATAAAACCTGCCCTGAGGAAGTGGTGAGGATGTCATAGAAGAACAGTGTGAGGCCAAAAGCGGCGTTCTTGTAGACAAAATATAGAATCTGCAGCATCAAAATGAAGAACAAATTCTTATTAGTGCACATCTATCTAAGGATGGATTTGGATTTTTTTTTTTTTTTTTTTTTTTATGTGAAAGAAAGAACATTTTCTCACCAGCTTGGAGATCCTCTTGTAGCACCAGTGACCATGGACTATAAGTAGGCGCTCTAGGAAACGGAATTGAGGCATTGAGAAGTCACTTGCCATAACAGCCTGTAAATCTCAGTAATCAACAGAATTAGAAGTTAGTTTGAAGATTAGTTAGTTTCAAGATTAGGCTTCAATAGCTGTATAAAAAAAATTAACCAAAAATGATAAGCCAATCACAAATTTAAGGATAGAAAGCAATTACCTGCATTCCTTCCATGCCACTGATTCCAACACCGATATCTGCTTCTTGAATCATGCCTACATCATTTGCACCATCTCCTATAGCCAACGTTGTCTTGCCAGTGTGTTGCTTAACCAACCTCGTAATCTAGAAATTCTAGTCAGAAACTTACTCATACAAATTTGTTTACTAAAGCATGAATACGAGGAAAAAAAAAAAAAAGGTATTAAGTTTGTAGGATTGCTTCTTTATAAAGATTTAAGTTTTGTAGGAATTTGAGAAGATTCATTTTGTTTATCTAATCTCAAGCAGATGAAAAAGGAATTTGTTCTTAAAATGTAAAAGAACATTAGGCGGCCTCAAGCATAAAAAATGATGACATACAAGAGCTTTTTGTTTGGGAGAAACTCTGCAGCATATGACAGAATCACATCTAACGGCCAGTCTTAGAAGCTGGTCCTTTATGTCATTGCTCAAGGCGATTTCAAGAGCTCTTCCATCCACTATCAACGCGAAAGGTCGATTCTTTGCATCTTCTTGAATGACCATTTGATAGTATCTTTCAATCTGACCCAATATATCCTCTCTCATGACCTGAAAAACTAGAAAAAAAGTTGACTACCTTAATTCCAATTCTATTTTACTCCTTATTTAATGCATCATTCTCTTTTTCTGTTTGAAGCAAAAGATATTTGTTTTCACCTTCATGAGATTTTTCGACTCAGCTTCTTTGCTTAGAGTCAAATGAACTTGCTTCATGTCATGCCTGAGTAAACTGCAAGAATATCTGCAAGAATTGAGAGGAAGTAGAGTTAGCTACTGAGTGACCTTTCTTTGTGCTGTCTTCAGAATCTTTGAACAATAGATAATATTTCAAAAGCTGCATACTTATGCTATCTGAAGAAGAAAGTAAGTTCTCACCCAATGTTAACTGCAGTTTCTTTCTTATCTCCAGTTAGCAGCCAGATCTTGAATCCAGCCTGTGCTAGTTTATCTATGCACTCGGGAACCTGCAAAAGTCGAACAAAATCTTTTTCAAGCTTAAGTTTACTTTGCAAGGGATGTAACAGTGAATTATAGCTCAGAAAGTTATTCTGGAAGATAAATGAAGGAACAGAAAACTCACTCCTCCTTGTAACTTATCTTCTATTGCTACTGCACCTAGCAGGAGCAAATCTTTCTCAATCATTTCAGAGGCATTTTCTAGTAGGTCTTCTCTTTCTGGACCTATAGTGGCCTTCGCTTTTGTAAATTGTGAGTTCCACTTCTCATACTCATCTGTCTTAATTTTCTTGTATGCAAAAAGCATGGTTCTCAATCCATCTTCTGCATAGTTTGAGAGATGTGCAGTTGTCGCTTGCTGGTATGTCCTACCATTATCTGCAAGTCTATCAAGAATAACACTGCGGAACAACGAAGAGACTTAGAACTACACTAGAAAATCTGATAATAGTTTGATCACTAATGTAAGCAATTATATCTTACTTATCAGCCCCTTTACAAAGGAGAAAGAGGTCTCCATTTTCATTTCTCACTATCACAGACATCCTCTTCCTAGTGCTGTTGAATTCTAACAGATTCAGAAGCTTGTACTCCCTATAAGCAATAGTATAACGAGCCAAATAATGAGAAAAAAATGGAGAATTGAAAGAAGAGAGGGTGAAATTGAATTAAAATAGGCGGAAGTCACCTTTTAATATCCATTCCAGAAGAGGGGTCAAGTTCTTCAACAACCATCATAGATTGAGTTCTATGACAGAACTTGAATCCAAACTCTTGTGCAGCTAACAGAAAGGATACTTCCTCCGGTGATTCTGCCTCATATTTTAGTTTATCATTTTTTCCATCTTCAATGGGAATACCGGTGTGACATAGAGCCATTACGCGAAAGAACATCATCATATCTGATACGTTAGATCGATTAATCCACATTTTGTCCATTAGTCGATCATCCCTGAAATTGAATCCCTTAATAACCGACGAGTCTCTTCTTGTAATGGAATTTCTTGGAGTTGTTGCATTTGGTGTTTCCACACCTTGTTCCAAACCAAGGACCATTTTCTCTGTAGCTGGTTCAGCCATTGAGAACTCAAACATCTCTAGGCTTCTACCAGTGGGATCATATCCGCCTAGACTGAACCGATATCTCTCCACCTCGATGTTCATTCTCCTCGATGCTGCAAGATCAATTTCTGTGATTTCACCACCATATGAAATCCCTTCAATTGAACATTTCCTAAATTCCATCTGGTTGCAAGTCAATGTGCCTGTTTTATCAGTCAGAATCATTTCCACCTGTCCAAGCTCCTCGTTCAAATTCGAAGTTCTTGCCACAACTGATTTATCTGTTACTTCATCATACATGTTCTGGTCCTTGTTGATGAGCATAGCTTGTATAACTTTAACAACTTCAATTGAAACATATAGAGAAATTGGTATCAAGTATCCATACAACACTAAAGCCCTTATGAATTGCAACAAGCATGATACAATCAGCTTTGATGGATCAAAAGATGAATCAGCACTCCTTTCCAACTCAAGGTAATACCATTTTACAGCTTCAGTTTTTGTGAATATAGTTGAACCGATAGAGGATACCATCGATATCAAAATGAGCATGGCAAAAAGGACATAAATTACATGATCCATCTTTCTTTCTACTCTACTACGTTTAGATGGTGACCTTGTAGAGTTCCTCACAGCCTTTGTATCCGGTCCACTAAACACCACGACCCCATAGATATAATCAGTGTTTCGGAGCTTTGAATCCCTTAGAAGAATTTGAGATGGAGATAAAGGATGATATTCATTTTCTAACTCCAAATTTCCTACAAATGTATAAAGGTTTGGATTTGGATCCTCACAACGAACTGTTGCTAAAAACTTGCTGAATTGTTCATCCCCATCTAGGCTAAGTGTGGCTTCCAAGCTTCTTTTAACTTTCAGATTAGTCTCACCATCTAGATTCATAGTCTCAACATAACAAAGACCATCTTCATAGCTTGAAGAAAGCAACAGAAGATCACTTGGAAAATAATCATTCTTGTTAACTTTAATTACATCTCCCACATATATTTCTTTCCAGGATCTCTCTACAAATTCCCCATTTCCTATGTGAACCTTAATTTTCCTTGCATTCACCTTCAAGTCCTGCAATGAAAAAAACAAAATGAAAATGTTTAGTAAAAACAGAACACTCTGTTTGACACTATGATATTGTCAAGAAACCAAAAATTTAAGGTACCTGCAAGAATCTATTCCAATCCTCCATGGCCTCCTTGAGCATACTAATCCCAACGACGAAAACAAGGGGTGAAATGACAGTCACAGGGGTAAAGGGAGCCAAGGCAGCGACAGAGAGTATTGCAGCCAACAAGAAATACAGATTGGCAACACGACGAAACTGCTCGAAAAGTGCTATAGGAAAGAAGGTGACTATGTTGTATTTTGTTGTGGATACATAGTTGTTAGGATACTTGTATGGTTTAAGCTTGTGGATATGAGGCTCATTGCAGAAAACTACCCTGGAATAACCTGGCTGACCAATGAAACTTTGAGCTGATGGTGCAGTAACAGCAAAAGAAGTGGGATCACCTTCATTAGTTTGAGGATGCAAACATGAGAATGTGTAGAGTTTGCTCCATTTAACTTTCTGTTTCTTTCTTCCTCCTGCCATTTTAGGAAATGAAGAAAAATGTGCTAAGAAATTTGTTACTCCAATGTTTGATATTCAACTAAAACACATGAACTTTAACTAAAATCCTTATGGGAAAATTGCCTTGTTGATCCTTGAAATATTTTGGAAATTTTCCTCCTTGATCCTCGAAATATAACTTAATTACAACTTTAGTCCTCTATTTTTCCTATATATTCCCTTTCCATGCTATACTATGTAGCTAATTTTCTCCGATCTTTTCAACCGGAGAGAGAGCTAGGATTTTGAGTTTATGGATTCTAAAATTTAGAAACCGCAACTCATTAGGTTCTTAATAATTTATTTATACATATTAAGTGAATTTTTAAAAATAAATATAGGGGTTTGAGTCAAAGCTATCGAGCCTGTAAGGGAAGCTCTAGACCGCCCCTATTTTTAACATGTTTTAGAAGAGTAATGTCTTATTTTTCAAGTCATTAATCTCAATTATTACAGACACTTTGTATTTATCTTGATGTAATATGAATATATGATAGTGTAAAAATATTGTCAATGTACGTCAGCTAAACTCATACTAATTGACAAAAGCTTATTCTAAAATCAAAGTATAATCCATTTTGGCACAATGCTCCAAGGACTATGTTTAGCGATTACTTCAAAGTGCAGGGCAACAAACAAAAAGGTCTTATCTTTTTAACTTTTTTCTATCTTCTTTTAGGTTGTTTTTTCTTAAGACTTGGTAAAAGGTTTTGATATTATAGACGGCAATCTCAAGAAAGGAAGTTTCTTTAACTTGTCTGTTACTTAAGGTATTTTGCAAAGACCACGTTGTTGCTTGAGCATTCACCGGCTGCTCACTTAGGAAAAGACAATTTGCAACTGCCAATTGACTAAAAATTATAGTAAAGTCTTTATACTTGGGATCAAGCAGAAGCAGGCCTTTAATAAACAACAATTTCCACTGCATTTGCAGCTTTGGACTCTGGTTGATATTTCCTAAGCAAATCTTCTTATTTTTCTTTACTGTGTGGTTTTAAAGCTTATCTTAGAAGTAGACAGATTCCCATTGTTAGCATGAGCATTGGTTTTATGTGTTCTTCACTTTATATTTTGGTTAGAAATGTAAAAAGTTGTCTTTCTAACTAGAACAAGACATTTTGTTACGGATTTTATAGATTAAAAAATGTATTATCTCCATAACAGTTTAAAACGTTTAGATGAAATAGTCACACCTATGACTTTTGAAACTTCTTCTAATGAAAGTTTAGTTTGATCAGAGTCAATTTTCTTTTAAAGAGATATTTCACTTCAAACTCTAGTGATTAATTATATTCAAGAACTGAAAAGAATTAAATTATATTAGAGGAGTTGGACGACATTTATTTCTTAAAGGAGAAAAACTGAATCTGCAATACATTATTCGGATTTCAAAATTGAAACAGCCACTTGGAGTCATTATGCATTGCAGAAGCCATAATTCACGGATCTGCAAATTAAAGAAATGTTTAACCTTTTAACTCGATTGTCACTGCATCTAGAATTAAAAAGTAAATATTGATGCTTTTAAGTCATGAGATTATTATTAGTACAAGGTCTAGAAGACAATTAGACAAACAAACATTTAATCTAGTGAACTACTTCCCCCACGCTTGATAATTTCCTTGTCCTCAATTATCTGTTGGCAACTTAATACTAAGCTATTACTACTACTCTGTAAGGTTCCTACTTATCCAACCAGATATGTAAGAAGCTTGGCCAGAATTCCATTTCTTCCAATGTAACCACAATTTTAAATTTTAATCATGGGTGATATTATTTTAAGTATATAATTTATTTCTCTTTTAACTCACACATTTTTGGAATCCATTTTTTCGGTCTGATAAGTAACAAACCTGGTTGTAATTTATTTCGTTTAGGTTATAGTTTTAGATTCAATGATCTAAACAAAAAGAAGAACAAAGAAACGAGAGAAGGAAATAAGAGAAAACATTTTAAGAAAATATCACCATAACAAATATCATTGTACATGATCATGTAATAATTAGCAGGCGTTTGGCCATAAATTCTAAATACTTTTCACTCAATTTGGGTTTATGAAGTTGAAGTTGTGTTTGGTTATACTTTTTGCAACGAAGAAAAGAGAGCACGTTATTTGAAATTTATGAAGATAGAGTTGGAAAGCAGGTTTGGAGCGCTCTTCCATATTTGAAATCCAACTCTAAATTGAATTTGAAAAGTTTATAACCAAACATTAATTTTGAAATAAAGTGAAAATTATTCTAAAAAAAAAAGTACATAATTCTTGAGGCTAAACAGGTTAGTTTTTGCAAAGAAAAAAAAAAGGCTAATTTATTTGGGAAAATGACATAATAATACTACTTAAGATTATATTACAAAATATAAAAATATTTTTCCTTATTTATAAAACATACCAACAAAATTACAAAATATACCAGATTTGGGCTTAATGGAATACCCACGATTTTGGGCTTTTATTTAGGAATAGAATCTAATTTTGGGCAATTTGCAGGATTGCCCTTCGCTGGGGGTGGTCTTTAATTTTTGCCCCTCAAATTGGTGGTCTTTAACCTTTGGCCCTCAGGCAGAATTTCACATGGATAGAATTTGCAAATTTCTACCTTTGCCCTGTTTGTATGTAAAAAGAAGCCATATAAGTCAAAAAAAAAAGTTAAAAAAGCCCAACTTATTTTTTTAAATTATTTTTAAGCTGTTTTAAATAAGTTGCTTTAGATAAAATTTAAGTCAAGGCTTCAATTATTTTTTTTGGGCTTATTTTAAGCACAAAATGCTTTTTTTAAACAGTCAAACACTCAAAAAAGCAAAACGATTTAAAGTGAAGTTTAACAACTTATAAGCCAATCCAAACGGGCTTAGTCTTAAAATAGGTTATGCATGCAATATTTATCGACATGAAAATCATATGCATTAATCAATATTATGACGATTTAAGATAGTTACGTATAGTTACGTTTTTTCCTTGTACAAAGATCTAGTACTAACCCCAAACGCTTGTGGTAAATGTTGTAAGTGTATATACACTAAAAATACTAAAGTTGATGAACAACATCAATATTTTTAATGTTGCAGTATAATATAATTAGAATTTTTTACAGGAAAATGTGACAGTTTTAGCTCTTCAAATGAAATGAACAATTAAGAATATCAGTTTTATAAATTTTATTTTTATTCTTTAACAATTAAAAAGAACATATCTTATTCACATTTAAAAGTTTTTTTTTTCCTTAATATAAAAAACTATTTCATAATTATTTAAAAAATAAAATCCGTTGGGCTGGTTTACGGGCCTGCCCACGTAGAGCTGGGTGTGCGGATTGTCCTTCAAGGGCACTGGTCTTTAATTTTTGTCCCTCAAATTGGTGGTCTTTAATTTTTGTCCTTCGCCAAATACATCAAGGTTATAGGTTCGAACCCCAACTCAGTAAAAAAAAAAAAAAAAATACAAGGTAGAGGTTTAGATTCGCAAGGCAGAGTTTTGAATGCAAAACTCTGCCTGCAGGTAGAGTTTTGCATTCAAAATTTTGCCGGAGACCTAACTTTGGCCCGAATAGGCCTAATTTTGCTACAAAACTCTGCCTTGCGATTTTTTTTTTTTACTGAGCCGGGGTTCAAACCCCAAACCTCATGGTATTAGGCGAAGGACAAAAATTAAAGACCACCAATTTGAGGGACAAAAATTAATGACCACCCCAAAATAAGGGCATTCCTGCGAATTGCTCGGGTTGGCTTAGCATTGAGGCATTTTTTTGTGCGGATTGCCCTTCAAAGGCACTGGCCTTTAATTTTTGTCCCGCAAATTGGTGGTCTTTAAGTTTTGTCCTTCACCTAATACCTCAAGGTTCTGGGTTCGAACCCCAGCTCAGTGAAAAAGAAAAAGAAATTTCGCAAGACAGAGGTTTGGATTCGCAAGGTAGAGTTTTGCATGCAAAACTCTACTTTAAGGCAGTGTTTTGAACTCTGCCCGAGTAGAGATTTGAAACTCTGCATCATCTAAAACTCTGCCTTGTGAATCCAAACTCTAACTTGCAATTTTTTTAAAAAAAGTTTATAACTGAGTGGGAGTTCAAACCCGAAACTAAAAAAATTTTAACGAAAGCCAAAAATTAAAGACCACCAATTTGAGGGACAAAAATTAAAGACCAATGCCTTTGAAGGACAATCGTGCAAATGCGGAGACCCTTTCAATGAAGGGGCTGGGCTAGGTCATTTGCTGTTTTGTTCCTATTTTGTTCTGGTCTTTAATTTTGGTCCTTCAAATGAGCTGGTCTTTAAATTTTGTTCTTCAAAATCGAACTTATGCTTGGACGGGCATAAATTACCCATCATAATATCTAAAAGTTATGTCAACGCCATTAAAGAACTTATACCCGCTAGGTATAAGTTCGATTTTGAAGGACAAAAAATAAAGATCAACCCATTTGAAGGTAAAAAATTAAAGACCAATCCATTTGAAGGACAAATTGTGCAATTGCTTCTTTTATTGACCTGAAAAGCTGGAACACAAGCTTTACCGGTCGATCCTAATTGATTATCAAAGTTATTTTCTCATATTTCTTGTTCGTCATTCCAAGCGTACCATAAATATTTTTTTTTTTTTTTTTTTTTTTTTGGGAGAAATATGAACAGAAGGGTAGGTTTCATACAGACAAAACATCATATTCTAGAATCTGTTTATTTTATACCAATTAAAGCGAAACTTAATTACTAAGTTGTATAAAATTCTAATGTAATTGAACGAAGTGGAATCTGTAATATGAGAGCAAAATTTTTCTCTATCTAAAAAGAAAAAGCAAGATTAAATTAGATAAGATGTAGATCGAGCGTAACAAGCTAGAGAGGAGTGAAAAGATTAGTTCAAGATGCACTAAAAAAGGAAAGATGCTGATACTAGTATTAATCTCTTTCTTACAAAAGTAAGAAAAAAACGATTAGTTCAAGATGCACTAAAAAGGAAAGATGCTGATACTAGTATTATATCTCTTTCTTACAAGTATCAATGGTATTTAAAAACAGACTTTAGATTTTGCCCTTCGCATAAACCCATGGATTGGTTTATACGCGCCTTGTCCAAAATTTTAAAAAAAAATTCGCAAGGCAAGTTTAAATTTCGCTATGCCCAACCCGTACACTCGTGAAGGAATTACCAAAGTTACTCCAGGCCGATACTTATGCCTTGGCGTAAGATGCGTTTGATTCAAAAGTTTATGCCGGACCGCATGTTTGCCCTTAAAAATCATTTGTCTTAAAAAAAGCTCAAAATACTTATGCCTGGCTTAGCGTAAGATTGGTCCCAACAATTCCTTCCTGATAACTTTGACGCCGGTCCCAAGATAAAAGTTTGCCCATTAAAAGTATGCCCCCAAGATAACTTTGTGAAGGAATTATCAAAGCCGGGATCCGGATAGTTTGAACATAAAAATAAAAATTTCAATAAGTTAAGATAAATTTAAAAGCGCCTTGCGAATTTTTTTTAAAATTTCGACCGTGCGTGGTTCGAACTTATTTTTTTTTAGGCAAATTTAAACATTTCAAATGAGGGCAAAATTTAAAGACCAATTTAAAATAAGCACCGCGCAAAAAAAAATGATCAAGCAAGCTCTTTTTTTTTAATAGATTGCCCATCCAAACAGGCTCTTAATAGATTGAACTGAACCGTTCGAATTGATTATTATATTTCTTTTAATAAAATTGTAGGTTTTTAATTAAATTTATAACCGTACCGAATAATTAGGTAGGTTTTTTCATTTTATAAAAATAAACAGAAAAAATATAGAGCCATACCAAATAAATTTAAGTTTTAAAAAAAAATGCCTTGGCCCTATCATGATGAAAACGACTACAAGCCAACAAGTAATTAACAATCGAAGTCCCGACTTTGAAATCTATTATGCTACTTTTGTTGAAACTAATTAGTGCTAACATCTTGAATAGTAAGCTACAAGGTGTTCCAACGATCTTAAGCAGAAAGTTACAAGGCATTAGATATCTTTCCTCTCGTATGATTTAAGTTTTTCTTATTGGATACTTAATATTAGTAGTTCTTGAGTCTCACCTTGATTAACTTCTTTCTACTCGTATGTCTTTGTTTAACTTTGTTTGACACTACGGTAAAGTAGTTAATGGATCTCTATTTTGATCATATTTCACGTGTCCTTTAATTCATCACTTTTTAAACAGTAAAATTATCCAGAGAGTTTTCGTCAAAGCCCTAAAGAAGTTTGCGTAATATCGTTTTCTAACTTCCACTTATGACTCTTACATAACGTTTTCTTAAAAAAAAAAAAACACTTGAAAATTAATCGAAACCGATACCGAAAAGAACCAATATAATTAAACAGTTTCGAAAAATTTAATTTTGATTACACAAAATAAAATAATCAAAAAATTAATATGGTATCATTAACACGTTTAATTAGAACTTACTAGTGTTGTGTACTTGGATTAACGCACTCAAACACAATTTTTTAGTTCCAAAGGGGAAAATAAAAGTAGAGGCAGAGAAAAAAAATCTAGTTGGAGTGTTGGGCGGATTTTATTAGGACAGAATGCACATGCGATTCCAGTGAATGGCTATGGAAAGAGCTTCATGTTCCACCCTCAACACTTTCCGTTTCAGCACCAACAACAGCTCCTCTTCCAAATTCTACAGAAAACACCACCTTCATTTCCCCTGTTTCTTCCCTCTTTTGCCTCCAACAAACTTCAATTCTAACATTCCCAAATTGTACACTCATGGGTGGTTTGTCAATTCATATAATAGCAGCAGCACCCAAGAAACCCCATCTCACCAACTTGCTCTTCTTCTTGAAGTTGAAGGGTACAAATTTTAACCCCTTTCTTGTTTTGTCTTAGTTTTATGCACGTGCTAATAGTCTTGAGCTTTTAGTGTTCAATTTTGGTTTTTCACTTTTTGCGGACTGCAATGTGTTCGTATTGGTGTTACGTCCCCTGATATTATTTCCTCCGTCCCAAAATAAGTGTCACTTTAGCAAAAGAAATTTGTCCTAAAATAAGTGTCCCTTTAGGAATTCTAAGACAAAAAAAATGTAGTTATTTCTAACTATACCCTTATATTAAAGAGCGGCTTTTTCTTAATGTTACTCAATTTTCAAGAAGCATATGATAAATAGGGATAACTTAGTAAGCTATGCCTTGTATTTATTGTTTTTCTTAATGGACGTGTTATGAGCTAAAGCGACACTTATTCTTGGACGGAGGGAGTAGCTTCTCAAAAATCAAATTGAACTTCGACTTGAACACATTTTCTCGTAATTTGAAGTAGTTACTGTCATTTTGTCAGTCTGTCATGTGAAGTTGTGAGGTTTAACTGTGGAAAAACTGATACTTTGACATTTATAAGTCAATGCCAGAAGAAAAGTTTGGGAAAGAGTTAATGTATGGAAATGGTGGCACTGGATAGTTAAGTTTTCAATCAAGTAGGCATGATTTTTTATGTCCTAGCATAATTCAGTATTTGAATTAGATAAATTAGCTGAATGAAACATATTATATTGAACTTATGCTAACCTGGGGGGTTCATATAATCTATTTTTATGTTCAGGGTTTTTGTCTGCTTATTTTCTCCGTATTATATTTTCAGCAACATTTTCTGCTTTACATTTTCCACTGGTAGTTAGTACTTCTTTTTTTTTACCTTTGTTTCCTTGACAACTTTTATTTGTTAGGGTTTTAATGGATGTGGACAGACAGGGCAACCGTCAAGCCTTCAATGCAGGTGAGATTTCTTTCTTACTTTTGTCAAGTAAATTCTATGCTTTAAGGGAAGTTTTCTGAAATGACCTCCTTTTCATGATGATTACCGAAGTCATTCTTAATGACTGAATGCACCAATATGGTGCACAAACTAATTTATAACAAAAACAAAAAGTATGATATTTCAGGAGGTTTTGTGATTCAAGCCTACCTGCAGGGGCGAATTTATGTATATTTTTTTGGGCACGTGAACCCATGGTCTTTCCACTAAACTAGATATTTGATGTACATATTTTCTATAATCAAATATAACCTGCTGGCAATGCATTTTTTCCTTATTTCTTTAGTAGTACACCCAAGTTCTAGAATTCCTAGATCCGCTCCTGCCTACCTGGGATAATGTACATGTCTTTTTGTCTTCTACTAATGTCAGCATTCCGGAAGCTTGGATTGGACTGTGCAAATTGGAGCCAACCAGTTTATCAGGATCTTGTAAAGTATGATGTGCATGTGGTTTTGTGATTCTGTTGTGGCATGCATATATTCTTTTTGAATCAGAGAGAATTGCATAGTTGATTTTATTTCTCTTAAATAAATTCTCTTAAATAAATTCTATCTTTTCCTGATTTCGTAACTTTCTTAGTTTCATATTTGACCTCAGTATACGGCATCTTAAAATGTCTTTCTGACTTATTACATAAGCATATAGTACTTGCTTTCCCCAGGAAGAGCATGGGTGATGAAGAAAGGATGTTGGTCTTGTTTTTCAACAGAGTAAGCTCACATGGAAAAGTTCATAGATGTGTGTTCTTGTATTCATTCTAAAAGTCTTTGAAGTACCCTTCCAATTTGAATAAGCTTGTTCTTTATTCAGATTGGTTGGCCCACATCACTGCCCACGAGTGAGAAGGAGACATTTATGAAAAGTGTTTTGCGAGAGAAGGTATGTATTCAAAACTAAAGCTTAATAGGTTGAACATATGGTGATAGATTCTTGCTATTTGTTCAGTATTTTCTAAATATCAGTAGTAACACCTTCTATAGCTGTCAATATTGTATCTCCAGAATATAGTCATGCCCCCACGTCTCTAGTTGTTAACGGTTAACAGTCTCTCAAATTGATGTAAGTCAAACACAAAGACAGTAGGGCTTTTATCGAAATAAGAACTCAAAATAACATTTCTGATAAGGTAATCTCGTAGAGTTGTTGACTTGCTTAGCTCTGCTTCATTGACTAAAATCATATTCCAATTTTGTCTTCAAGTACACGTATGGACTGTTTTATCCAATCTGATAGTTCTTGTTTCCTGCGCCTTCTTTTGTTTTCGTTTGCACTGGTTTAATATTTGAGCTTTTACCAAAATCAATTTGCTAATGTGTTTTCTCGTACTTTTACTCACTGTTATATCCAGTGTGATAATTGTTGTTTTCCTGTTCCTTTTCTACACTTGTTTTGGAATGGTTTCATATTCGTTTTCTAACTAAAGATAATAGAGCTTACATGATCTTGGTTGAATTAATAATCTGAATAATGGGTTCATTGCTTGCAGAAAATTGCATTGGATGAACTTGTAATGTCAAAAACTTTACCTTTAAGACCTGGTGTTGAAGAGTAAGTAGTCTTTCTTGCTTAAAGTCATTTGTTCATGTTCTATATATATTTAGTTTTCTGCTGTCTGAACTTCAGTGATATATGAGCCATGCAGATGATTTCTCCTTTTACCCTGAGTCAGAGCGAGGTTTCTTATGGTTACTCCGTTCTTTTATTTGGGGAATGCTGCGCGCTAAGTGTAAAAAAGAGGAGAAAGATTTCCTTTCACATGGTTGAAGCCCTGCATAATGTTTCCATTATTTGTTTAAAGATTTATGTGTTGATTTTACTTTTTAATGTTATAAGCTGCTGTCAGGTTCTAAGTTTATTTTCATTAAAAATTGAGGCTCCTCGGGTTTTTCTCCTATTATTTTCAGCAAATTTTAGAGGGAACCCCTTCAAAACCCTAGGTTGTTTGATGTTTTCCAATTTGAGGTGGTGTCTTACTCATCTTGAGATCCAAGTTACAATCCTCATTGTTTGGTGATGGTCCATATCAGAGTGGAGTTAATTATGCAATAGGTTCATGAAATAGTTGAGCCATAGGTTCCTCTAGGATTAATCCTTGTTTGCTTTACCATATGACCACTCTTTTCCCTTTCTCTAGTAATTCGGGGACAAACTCAACAGAGGAAATCTACAACTTTGTGCTTTATGTCTAGAAGTAATGGTTCCTTGTCAGTTTCATCGAGCTATATTTTTCCATACCCACCACTTCTGAGACCCCTTTGTAGTTCAGATATTGTGACTTTTGCCATGTAACAGTCTTCGGATCATTGACACTTTTGAGTGTTTAGTTTGTGTATTAAGCTCAATTGCTTACAACAACAACTACCTTAATCCCAAATAAGTTGGGATCGGCTATATGAATCCTCCATGTTACTCTGTTTAAATTCGTATCATGCTAATATAAGCAAACTGAAAATAAAAATTACATGAAGCTCTTTGTCTTTCTGCTGACATATAAATCCAAGGTAGGGGTAAGGTTTGCATACACTCTACCCTCCCCAGACCCCACTCTGTGGGATTTCACTGGGTATGTTGTTGTTGTTTGCAAAAAAATCATAGGACGTAAAGTAAAAGTGCTAACATGATGAAACATATTCTCAACTAATAAGTATCAGATATATAGATATTTTTCTTTCATTTTGCCCAATCTTTCGCCAAGTTTTGCATGGATTCCAAGAAATTATAGATCCTTCGAGCAACTTTCTTATAAGTGATTTTAGGTCTACTTCGCTCCCTTAACACCTTGACCCACCGTGATCTCACATCTACGGACTGGTGCATCTTGCAGTCGACACAGGGCATGATCATAGCATCTCAAGCGACCTCTTATTTTATCCTCGATATTTGCTATATGAACATTCTTGCGGATGCAGTCATTTCTAATCTTATTTAGTCTTGTATGACCACATATCCCTCTAGCATCCGCTTCTCTGTAACACTCATCTTGTGGATGTATTGGATTTTAGCAGGCCCAATATTCACTCCCATTGTTAAGCTCAATGGTTTAAGCATCTAGATTTTGACGTGTTGAGCAACTTATCACATCACTGAATCATAGATTTAGTTTTAACATTTTCAAATGCCAAAAAGTTTACTTTTCAACGATAATTCTTATAATTTTCCTTAGAAGGAGTTACAGGTTAGAGTATTTTACATTTGTTAGACTAACTTTTTAGCGTCTCGATTACCGGTGTAAAGTTGGTTTGATTCTGTGGTCTTTGTATATATTAATTTAGTTGGTTGATCTTTCTTAATTTTGTTATATTTCTCTTAATAAATTTTACTATGCTATTTGCAGATTTATTGATGAAGCATGTGAAGAAGGTGTCCAAGTAGTGATGCTGACAGCCTACTGTAAAAGTGGAGAAAAGCAAGTCAGGTTTACTGCTAATTATTCTTTGCATTTCAAATATGAATATATAAGATTTTTTTTTCCCCCGAACATGAAGTTCTTTTATATTGCTTTAGGGTGAGGTACAGTTGGAATGACACTGATGAATAAGTTAGTCTAATATTAAAGACTGTTATTGCTGATGCCGAACACTTAAAACTGTTGAGTTTGGGAATCTGCCAGTGTTAAATTGCCATTTCTTCAAGCACTCAAGGGTGTGACATAGTGGTTAATGAAGTGGTTGAAAACAATGTGAAACTCAGCTTAGACAAAAAACACTAGGTGATCTTTCCATCTGCCTATGCCTTGGGGGAAAGAGTTACCTGGTACCTATTCTGTTGGGGGTAGTGGGTAGCCAGTAGAATAGTCAAGGTATTGCCCAAACTGGCCCGAACACCATTGTTATAAAAAAAAAAAAATTCTGTTTCTTGGATCTAGATTATGTTCTTTGCGTTTTTTTAATGGTTTTTGTTGCTTGAACATCGTCATATAAACTGAATGATTCTGCATGTTAATTCACATCAGGAAATAATTAAAATCTCTAAAGTAAGTAGGAACATTAGTTATTGAAAGGACTGTTAGTTGGCGTGTGTAGTAATTCCCGTTTTATCCAACATTAATGATACTTCTATACTTGTCTGTCAAAAAACTCGTTTTGGTTTCCACCCATATGAAATTGGGTTTCGATGTTGAAATAATACTTTCTGCCAGTCAATGGAAAGGTAACCTGTTCTTTTATTCACTATAGATCTATCATTGAGAAGCTTGGAAATGATAAACTGGCAAAGATAAAAATAATTGGAATTGAGGAGGTAAGGCGAAGTTCCTATGGCCAACTTGTATTTGGCGAAGGGGTGGCATCTGATCTAGGCGAGCAACTGGCTAAAGAAGCAAGAAAAGCAGGTAAATTGCCTCAGACAATCTGGTTCAGTTTCGTTGCACAATCTGCTAAAATTTCATGGCACAAGCTGGTTGCCTCTCTTTGCACCATATCCCAGCATAAGAAACTGCAGACCTCATCTATATTGTTTTGACCCAGTTTCCGCCGAGGAGCAAAAAATTGCTAAGGAGGTTGCTTCCATACTAAAGTTGACTGTCGACATTGATACTACTTCAAGTGAAGGGTTAGTTCTATCGTTCTCTTCGTTATTGTTTTTCTTTATTTTTATTTTTGTTGTTTTGATGGTTTATCTTCAGTTTTACACCACATGAAATTATATTACCAGGATGAAGGTGCTTGATTAAGTCATTAAACTTTCCAAAATCAATAATCAACTACACTTCAATCCCGATATGGTTGGGGAGCTTATAGAACAACAACAACAACCCAGTGTAATCCCACGAGTGGGGTCTGGGTAGGGTAAGATGTATGCAGACCCTACCTCTACCTTTATGGGGTAGAGAGGCTGTTTCCGATAGACCCTCGGCTCAAAAGAAACATAGTCAATGCAGGATTGTAAGAGAAATAAGACAACAAAATATCAAGATACAGAACAAATGGAGCAACACATAGTAATACACACATAAGGATAATGATCTACGCGATACTAAAATAATACTACTACGAAAAGGAGAGAGAGGGTGGAAAGGCATGTTTTGAAGCTGGAGATTTCATGTATTCAGTGGTAGTTTGAGAGGTGCCCAAGGGAAAAGGGAAATTAGTTGCTGTGAATTAATTCTGGTCCAATGAGACTTGTCCCAAAAAAAAAAAAAAAAAAAAGAGGAATAGGAACTCTGGTCCAAAGAAAATACTTCTCCATTTCGGGTGGATCAGAAAAAACACTTAAACACATTAGCTTCTTGGCAATCTCATTTGTGCTATTTCAGACCATGTTACATGAACAAAGGTATAAATATTGGCTGAAGGTTTTTATCTGGTAGAAGTAAGATCAACTTATGCAAGGATCCATTGAAAATCCATGCACTCATTACACTTATTTGGCATGGCCATGTTTGAATGAATTCCTTGGTTCTTGAAATCACATAGATCAAACTAGTAGGTGACCTTTCTATTTGTTACTGTGCATCTTTGAATCTCTTAGGAACAACTGCCGAATCAGTATCATTGGTGCTATACGGAGTTGGGTGCAAATACTAGATATTATTATGGATTCATACAGTGTATTTTGAAGAATCTGTTGTGAAATAGCCATATACCAATGTCGTACATGCTGGACAGCGGTATGTCAAAGCAGCAGGAAGAGTCCATGCAACATACTGGATCATATCGCTCTCACTTTTGGAGCTTTGATTTGTATTTGAAGACAATATTCAGAAGCATTTGGGGGCTATCTGCAAATTCATGCATATTTGTATGGGCTTTTTTCATTGTTGGCCTTTCGGCTGAAACTAACTATGGGCTCTAGCCAAAATATAACCCTATTTGTATTGAGTGCAGTGCAATTTGGCACATAGTAGGTCTGCAACAGTTCGACTACTAGTGGCTGTAAATGTGGTCAAGTCTAATACTTTATTTTCAATCTAATGTGGTCAAGTCTAATACTTTATTTTCTTCTAATATAGATTGAAGAATGTTGTGGCTGCATTGAGGGCGGGGGCAGAATATGCCAATGTACCTGTGCACAATTGTGTGCTTGTTTCCGGAGGTCAATCTGGGGTCGCTGGAGCAGAGCGAATTGGCATGCCTTGTGTTGTGGTCCGGAGCAGGTAGATTTTTCAATCAAAGTTCTAAATACCAAAATCTTGAATGCAATAGGAGTACTTTTCTATCTTTTTTATGACAAGGGGACCCGCAGCCGCTACCTTTCGGGTGTGCACAGAAGTACTTTTCTATCTTTAACAGTAGGCATATATAAATCCTTTGACCATTATGCTCGGTGCAGGTTCATTTCACACCAATACTAAATAATTTGTCATTTAAGGAAATTTAGGGGTTCCTAGTAAAGAAGAACGGATGCATAGATTGAAATATGGATGTTTGTAGTTTTTCTGCTTTCTTGGTGCAATACATTGGTTGTACAGATGTGGGCCTTTTACTCGATTTTGTCAACTTACTCTTTTTGGGCAGTTTGACTTCTTCTTGTGTAATATTCTGAACCTCCTGTACGCATCAGATAAACAATAATATCTGAACTTATTCATCACGCACAAGCAATTTTTCGGGTTGAGTGCATTCTCAGACCATCACTATCAGATCAAACGACAAATGTATATAAGAAATCATATGAAGGGTACTTAATCGTCTGTACATAGTTGACATTTGGTAGTAAGTACTGTATAGGTGCTAAGGAAAGGGAAAAAGAAAGTTTTTCTTTATTATACAGCGATGCCAGGAGCTTGGTCACATACATGGCACAGCATGGAAAATTGAAAAGTGCAATGAAGGTCTGGGACTTGTGCTGTTTGGTATTATAGAAGTTCGACCTTTGCTGTATCTTCTTTTTAATTTGTTTAAAGCGGATGTACTTGTTCAAGAGGAGCCTGGATTCTCCATGTTCTCTCTGAAAGCTCTATTAAATGCCCTTCCCGTGAATTCAAACAACACGATGGCCCATAAGCTAGAACAGGCCCTTCTTGAACTTTTATAGCAACTGGAGTACATTTATAGGCTGCTTTTGTACTCCTACTTTTGACCAGGGAAGCAGGTGTGCTTTTGCCAGGTTATCTGATACTTGATTGGATAACCAACCCCAGAATTATGTACCTATATTCACATGGACAGCAAATGGCCATGAACCTTCTGCACTTATAAGCAAAGTTTGCTGAACTAACATATAAGTTTTAGAATAAGTTCACTCTGAGGCCTCATTTGTTTGCACTTATTGGAGGCCTGAATCTGAATGGTTCAGACCTTAGGTCATTAAGTGTATTTGTTTGCATTAAGATCTAAGCACTTACTGGGTCTGAATAGGTCTTAACCATTAAGATCTTAAACCAAGTCTTAATATTATTAAGAGGTATTTTTGTATGAATTTTTTTTACCACCAGCTCCACCCCCAACACCACCCCTCCACATCAACCCCACCCCCACCCCCACACCCACTCTCCACTCCAACCCACCCCCACTCCCAACCCTTAACCCCACTACCCACGCTCCACTCCAACCCCACCCCTCCACCTCAACCACCCCCACCCGACCAATCCCAATCCCACGCCGCTCCCCCCACCCCACCCCACCACCAACCCACACCACCCACTCCCACTCTCACTCTCCACTACCCCCACCTCCCACCACCAACCGCACTCCACACCACCGCCACTACCTCCCACCCCTCACACCGCCCACCCACCCACCCCTCCACCTCCACTCACCACCCACCACGACTACAAATCACCTCCACTATTACTAGTGAACGTAAATGTTTCATTTTTTATCAAATAATATTTATTTTATTGTATTTATTTTCTGATATTTAGTTATTTTTTATTTGAATTGTATATTTATTATGTTTAAATGAATACATTATGAACATTCAGATGTTGAAAAACAAACAGTCTTAATCATTCAGTGTTCAGACCTAGAGACAACATCTTAATCATTTAGATGTGTATTCAAATTTAGACGTCTTAATCTTAATGAAAACAAATGAGGCCTGAGTCTAAGCTTAGTAGGCCACTTCACAGCTTTAATCAACTTGTTAGGACTTTATAAGCCTCAGCACCCATCATTTAGCTTAGAGGCTTAGAGGTAATGTGCAATTCCACACATACCAACCATTGCTATGGCTGCAAATTTGGCATGCTTTGCTCTTAAAGAGAGATACTAGCTTAGCTTCTCTTGTTCCTTCAAGTCAACTGCAGGGGAGATCGAGGAGATAGGCTCAGTAGAAATTTACTAGTAGAATAAGATAAATCATGGTAAATAGAGGTTTAAATTTTTAGATTATGCACTTCTATTTTTATATACATTTTGTAATTTTTGAATTATGCTTAGATCATTCTAAATTAGATTTTGTCACCTATAATTTTCACTTGATGTTGGTTGATTTTTCCAACATCTTTTAGTTAAATATGAAGTTTATTTGCCTTAAAAGTTCTAACTTGTACAGGGTTTCTTCTTCTTCTTCTTCATTTTTTTTATTTTTTTATTTTTAAGGGAACAATTTAGAATAGTAGGTGGCATTGGCTTCTTCTTTCTCCTTATCTGCAATTTGCTCTTGAAGCCGTGAAACGTAATATCATTAGGTAGATTTTGATTAGGTGCTATGACGACTCACCCTGTATCAGGGGCGGACCTAGTAGCATATAAGTTATGGTTCTCTTGAATTCAATTACTTTTATCCAAACCCTGTATATGTATCATAAGAAATCTACTAAATATCTATAAATATTTGAATACACCTAGTTATTATTGTGTATTAACTTAAAACCGTTGTACGAGCCAATAAACTTCCAATCCAGCATCCGCCTCTGTCCCCCATGGTATATGTGGGTGAGAATAAATGTCGCTGGATTCCATGATAACACTAGTACCACATCCATCCTGGTAAACTGGTGTTTGCTAATTCACTTTCAGATAATTTGGTTACTAAATATGTTGTTAGCATAAACATTGATGGATATCTTTTCTTTATAATAATATCTTTTTGTTGAGGTGTAAAAGTTCGACAGCCAGAGCTGAGTTTCCTGGAGCTAAAGCAATAATGGATGGATTTGGTGGTGGAGATCTATCAATTTCTAGACTACGACAAATACGGGGGTCCTGATATTTGATACAAAACCCATTTCCTGTATAATTTTCAAACTTTAAAGCGAGTGTAATTACGATGCTGTAAAATTATTTCCTATGAAATATGCAGCATAAGTTGCAGTATCATCTAGCGGCCATTGACCATTTGTGGAATTACTTCTCAATTTGGGACTTCATTTCACCTCTTTGTAAAATTTTCAAACATTCTGCTGCCTCATTTTCTCTCTTTTTGTGGGGGTCTCTAACCCGGTATCCAGTACCTGCTGTGGGACTCGAGTAATCCGGATTCGCGCCAGAAAGTGGATGGCTCGAGTAATCTGGATTCGCCCCAGAAAATTCCGCTTTGTGGGTAACTCCCTACCAAATGCAGTCATGTTCTGAGCTCAAACCTGAAACCTCAAATAAGGATGAAGAACCACTACTCCAATTGCCTATGCTGTCAACTGTGTATCTGATGAGTCTAAGACATGTTAATATTAAGTACCATACTTATTTCTTTGTCCCTTTATGTAGAAATTGAATTTCATAGATGAGCTCGTTTATAAGGTGGAACTCCAAAATGCTTGTGAAGTACTCACTAAAAAGGCATTCGACTAGGTAAATCACGTTCAAAACGTTACATAAAAGGTTTGGGTGAATTGTTAGCTCATATCAATCTACAACTATAAGAATGCTTGGTCAATAATCAAAAGGAAGGAAAACCAAAACCCCACATAATTTTACTGTATTCTGAAACTAATCATGTTTGGCAACTCAAATTATAAAGTTACAGGTTACGTTAAAGAAAACCAATTACGTTAACGAAAACCAATGGAAAAGTAGTTTTAAGTTGGGCATGTGAGTTATTGCTTGTTACTCAACTATTGGGCAACTAGTGAGGAAAACAAAAGGATGATCTTACAACTAGGATATGTTTTATGATCAAATCTCCTTTACAGATATAATTTATTAAACATATCTATGAAACTCATCCTTCATAAAATTACTCAAGGGTGAAGTATATGAATTTCCTACAACTATGCAATATTCTTTCCACCATAGCATGAAGCTGCTTTGAGGCAAGAAAATCTCAGGAGACACCAAGAAGTTATTAATCATGTTCATTACATACTCCTCGAATTTGATCAGATTTCCTCTAGCCGATTCTTGTTCTTCTAGGCTACTTTGTCCATCCTTCAACACTTCACAAGAGATCAGAGCTTCCTCAACATAAGCCCAGAAGCAAGAATCAACCGTAAGACTAGAGGCTTGGCTTCTCTGGTATGTATGAACATTTTCATCAGTTGACCATTTCTCCAATAGTTTATAGTGTTCAGATCTTCCGTGACTTACATAATCTTTCTTTCCCCTACCGTAATACTCAGCTATGTCGAGTGGTTCAACCATCCTTCGATAGCTTGTTGCCGCATATAGGCAACGCTTTCGAAGCTTTCTCCCCTCTTTCCAGGGCAAATTTTCTACTTCAGTTACTATTCTTTTCCAGAACAGCTTCAGAGTTCTGTGATGCTTGATTAGGTTTTCTGTGCTTTCAATCTCGTCTCTGCTTCTGGAACGTCTGGTCTTATATTTGTCATAATAACCTGCCTCTTCCAAAGAGTTTTTCATGTACCATTCAAGGTAACTCATGGACTTTTTAGTTATGCTTAGTCTTTTGAAGGGATCAAAAACCTTTTGCTTGTGTTTGGCCTGAACCTCTGCCCTTGTTGCAATATTCATTGCAAGATTGCTCAAGTTAACATTTTCCTGTTGCAGTTAAGAGGCAAACATCTAAAATTTGTTGACAGAAAAAGAAAAAAAAGAACACTAAGAAAAAAAGAAAAAAGTATTATGGCGTGTTATAGCCCATTTAACCAAGAACTTTTGCCTCAGGTTAATTTCAAGCCTTGTGCGATCTTCAATAGTTCAACATAATTCTTACTTTACAACTTGTATACGCACCTGAACGACTCAAGTTCTTTATCTTTCATCATTCACGTTGTGCTTCAATAGATGAACTGTCAAAGTGGGAACAACACAATTTGATCAAGTAGCAATGAAGTGTATTTACCTGTAACTTTCCAACTCTGGTTGCTTCTAGCAGTAGATAGGTTCCTGCTTGAAGTGGATTACTTATTGAGTCGGGCAGCTCTGAGATACCCCTGCAAACAGCTTTGCTCTTTAGCTGTTCCAAGCTATGTCCATAATCAATAACCTGAGAGCAGTTATTTAGATTTTCACTTTCAGCACATGTTGAGCTCATTATCATCAACAACTCCAGAATAGATTGTGGTTCCTCAAAGCAAGAGAAACCTGATCCTGAGCAGAAGAGATAGGTACCGAATGGCATGTAACAGATCGAGGTAGTCAAGTTAGCATTATGGCCCGAGATCAGAAATCCTGGAATTGGATCTGTGTTTGAGACCACGTGCAAGAAGCACGAGCTCCATGTCTGAGACTCTGAAATGGCTTTTTGGAAGCCATTGTTACCAAGAAGTGGAGACCCAAAAGTGATGCAGAGGAGACGCTGCACACCATATCTGGGAAGGCTATTAAGCAGCCCTAAGGTGAACAGAGATGCAACAGATCCTCCCAGAGAATGTCCAGTTACAATAAGAGGTTGGCTATTGGTGAACTACATCAAAGCAGATAAAGCAACAACGCCAGAATCAGTTACACATATAAGAGGTAGTCCAAGCTGACAGTTTGACACTTCATTTGCAAATTATAAGCTGGAGAGCAATCATTAGTATCTTTCCTCCCTCAATCTGGTGTTTAGTTACTACTATTGTTGTCCTCCCAGCTAAAGAAGGCATAATTAAACTTTAGTTAATAATCCGGCCCCAACTATCATTTCTTCACTGTTGTGTTTTTAATTATGTTGCTCGGACCCTTCACTTTTCCGCACCGTGTCCCGACACGACACGACACCGACACCGGATTCGTGTCGGATCTGGTCAAACGGCATTGGATACTTTGACCAAATCCATGGACCAATCTGAGAAAAATTTTGAGGCCAAATTGAAAGAAACGGAGAGCTCTTGAAGAGTGGACACTTATTGTATCTAGAAGAGTTTCAATTTAATTAAAAATTAATATTTAATTATAAATGATAACTATAAAAAATTATTTTGTTTTTTATTTCTAGGCATAGATTTAGTTATTTTTCTTATAATTTTGAATTATTTTAGCCGAATCCCCGCACCCGTATCCACACCTGTTTCCGTATCCCCGAATCTGAAAATTTAGATTATGCCGAATCCGACCTCTAGATCCGTACCCGTATCCGACACTCGACACCGAGTCCGAGCAACATAGGTTTTTATTACTAATCTAGTATTCCTACTAATTAAAGGATATAGGTAGGATTCTTAAGCTCAAAGATGTAATCCCAACTATAGTCTCATTAAACTGCCTCCTCATAACCTTCTCATACAAAATCAAACATTATAAAAATCATACCTTTTAAATGATTCCTTAGTAATTTAAAACCTGTATATTCTCTACATCAACACAATTTAAAATGATCAACTCAAGATTACATCTCAAAGTTAAGGATCTTTGAATCCAATTGACCAAAAAAGTTCATTTCTTGAAACACATAATATAATTTCAAAATTCCAAGAACGCAAAAAATTTAACAATTTAAGGCACTGTACCTGTTGTTTGAGAAGAGAGAGCTCATTCTCAAGAGAAGCAAAAAGGGTAAGAGCAGCCTTATGAAGTGAAATGGAACTACTACTTTTGTTGCAAAGAAAGTCAAAGGATGTAATTCCATCTAACGAAACCAGTTCTTTAAACTCTTCTTGCAAATGATTCACAGAACAATTAGGTGAGCATACAAAAGCAATAATAGAACACTTTGTTGGGTATTCATAAAGTTGGTATCTAACAGAAAAAGGAAGTGATGGGTCCTCTAAAAAGGTCTCTTTTTGAAGCTTTGAAATTGCATCCCATGAATGATCCAATAAGTCTGATCCGAGCAATAAATTGCCCAATTCAAGTCCAGTGCTGTACCTGGAATAGTAGATGAAAATTTAACCATTAGAATCATTGATTTAAGACTATAAATTAAGACGGGATAGCGTTGATTGCTTACAAGGACGCCATTGGAGAGCTTCAGACCGAAGTTAAGACGAGGTAAACTTGGTTTCTAGTTTTAACTTTTGTCAACTACGCGTGGGATACAAGTGTGATATTATTCCATTTTCCCATCCTACGTGCCAGTTTATACCATACTTTTCTTTTGGGAGTATCAAATATTTAATAGTGTTGTATGTATATTTATGGTAATTAAACAAGTTAGACCTAACATAATCATTATAAATTTCACACCGAAATAATAAATGAAATGCATATTTTAGCATAATACCCATATTAATTGGTGTATAATTGTATTAGATTTGGAAAATGATTTGAAATGAATAATTAATGCTAAGGATAAAACGCGGAAAAACAAATTATTTTATTCTTGATATGTGAAAATGGACAAATAAAAATGAAAATCTATTTTTGGAATAATGGACAAATAAAAGTGAACGGATGGAGTATAACAATAACAATTATACCTTAGTTCCAAATAAGTTTAGATTGATTATGTGGATAGCAGTAATCATGTTTATTATTGTCACAGAATTTTCAGTTTGGATCTTTTACAAATTACTTTAAAATTTACTTCAAATGTAGAAAATATAAGTAATATGTAAGTCAAATTCAAATCGTAAACTATATGATCATTCAAAATCATCACATAAAATGAGGTGAAAAGTGTACAAAACATTTTTTTTTTTTTTTGGTTAATTTATTTTTCGAGTGAAGTTCTCATCTCAATATTGATTGTGTTACGAAACATTTCATTTCACCCCCTTTATAGGTTCCCCAAATTATCGTGCGTGATTAATCGGATCAACTTCATATCTCTCTCTTTAGGTAAGTTTTTACCCTCTCTTTACTTCAAGTGCTTACTTGCTTGTTTCATTTTATTTACATAATCTATAATTCTTTTGAAAAAAATAAACGAAATCTCGTTGAGGTTCAGATATTTGCTTGCACTAAATAAGTGTTGCATTGTCAAAAGAAAGGAAGATTAGGTCAGGCTTTACCTTTTGACTAGTAGAATGGAGAATGTTAGATTAGAGCAGTATAATAGCAGTATATATTTAGCAACTTAGTTCCTATATAGTTCGAACTCAAGATTGAAAGTAAACAAAAGCTAGCTACTCCAAAATTCTGGTTGCCAGTATAAACTTGGTTGGTTAATCTAGGCTAAATGAACCATGGTACCAGGAGGACCGTGGCCTGGATCAGGACCAGGACCTGGATGGGGTCCTCCTCTAGGTCCCGGAGGACCTCCGATGCCTGGATCTGGCGGATTTTTTGGTAGTTTATGTGATGTTTTATGCTCTTGGTAAGTCATTTTTCAATATAGTATTGACCATGCAGTGTTGCTGCTTAAGCTTATTGTTACTGTTATTGAACTTACCTTAATACCATGTTTAAATTTGTTCAGCCTGAGCTTCTTCCTTTTTTTTGCGCGGATTGCCCTTCATTTGGGGGGTCTTTAATTTTTGCCCTTCAAATTGGTAATCAGATTTATCCCATGCAATGTACTTTTTAGGAGTTGTGGGTTGACACAAATTCGAGGTAAAAAAAAAAAAAAAAAAAAAATTATTGGCCGAGATTTCGCCAGAAATGACTTTGCGAAATTACATATAGTCAAGTCGAAATTTTAAAAGCAAAGCAATTAAAAATGAAGGTAAATTTGGATACGCTTGCGAGCAAAATTCTACACTGAAGGATAAATTTAAAGCTAAATTTTGAGGGTTAAAAATTAAAGACCACTCCCAGCGAAGGGTAATCCTGCAAATTGCCACATTTCTTCTACTGTTGCTGGCTATTACAAGACTGTTTTAGGGGCCCAACGAGCATGTATGGGCCTCCAGGAACTTTTGGGCCGACTCTGCCATGATCCAGTTGGTTGATCCAAAAGAAGTCTAGAAAGACAATAAAGGAAAGAAACTGTGAGGGCTCTCAGCCACATGGATAGCTCAATCTGCTCATCGGCGCCTAGGTCTATTGATCTGTCATGTCATATAGGGCTGAGTTGGACATCCAACTGCTTCGATTTGAATTATCTGGAGAATAAAATGCTTGATATATATCAAAAAGATGGTCAATCAATTGTGGAAGACACAATTTTTTTTTTGAAGAATTCGCCATGATATACCTGATCCATGCATAATATCAGGAAAAATGGATGCAAATTTTTGACTGCTACTTAGTATTGGCAATAGGTCGATTGGAAACGCCATTCGATAAGGTGAAAGTTCGGGTAGGCAAATTTAGCCGAGCCTACTTTAGATCATAAGGAACTCTTTCCTGTCCTTATTGCACTTTTTTGCTCAAGAGACGAAAAAAAGAGACAGAAAGCAGGAATTTCTAATGGAAACAACTGGATGTAGAATGCTTTAGTTGATTTTATAAACTACAAATATGAACGTTTAAAAAATATACTTAATTATTCATATCTGTTAAATTGTAGTGGGCTAAAGTATATTTAAACCACACAAGCCCGTATAACTAAAAGATTTGAAACTTTTCTATATTTTATCTTTTCAACATATAGGTTTACTAAAATTATTCATACATTCAACCTCTTCCATGAGGACACTCCATTTATTTCATTTTATACCGCGGATTTGGAGCACAAGCATCAAATTACTTAAGTTTTGGTGTGAATTTGAACACAAAGTTTTCAGGTATTTTAAAATAAAATATATATTACTTGTAATTCAAACTATGTAAGATATACCTAAGAAAATGATGGTCAAGAAAACATTTCTCTGACCTTAACCAAACTAGTGCAATGTTTTATAAAATGAATAAAAGGAGTACAGTAGTACAAATGATCAAGAAGGTGCAAAGAATTTTTGGTGTTATAACTATGGCTGGTGGCTAACCACGTATGTATTGCTCATCAAATTACATGCAGCAAATGACTATTTAGCCCCTGAAACCCCCCCCCCCCCCGCCCTTCCCTTTACCCCACTCCACAGTACACCCCTCACTCTCTGCGTGAATTTTTTTGGGTGTAGTGGATATGTCAGTTTGAATGGATTTCTATTTGGCCTTTTCTTATAATGGAACTCTTTCTTTATTGCTTATACTTCTCTTCTGCTCTCTCTTTCACTCTATCACCTTTTTTCTCTAAATTTTGTGCAACTTTTTGGGTATATAGCTGAATATTGACTCACTAGTCTTTCATTTGAACTTTAAACTTTGCAAGATTTCTTTTTGAAGATTTTGAGGGGAGCTACATAGCTAAAAGACCATATGGTGATTATTTCTGTTGTTTCCTCTTCAATACTTCTCATATTTTCCATTTCCAAATTTCAAAACCACACATAAACCTCAAAAACCATACTTTTTCTTGCCATTTTTGCCTCAACTTTGCAAAACAAGCCAAGAAAAGAACACCTTTTTTTTCTTCTTTTGGCATAAAGTTAATTTCTTTGTTGCTATTTTTGCATGGATAGAATGGTGGGTGATCAAGGTGGGACGAGTAACATGTTTAGGGACTATAGAAAAGGAAATTGGACGGTTCAAGAAACAATGGTTCTCTTAGAAGCAAAGAAAATGGATGATGAAAGGAGAATGAGAAGGCAAGAGGGAAAACCAACAGAGCTAAGATGGAAATGGGTGGAGGACTATTGTTGGAGAAATGGTTGTTTAAGGAGCCAAAATCAGTGTAATGACAAATGGGATAATCTCATGAGAGATTTCAAGAAAGTTAGGGAATATGAAAGAAGAGAGACTGATAAAGCAGAGACTGGAGAGGAAAAAAGATCATATTGGAGTATTGAAAAGAATGAAAGGAAAGAAAAGAACTTGCCTACTAATATGTTGCCTGAGATTTATGAGGCATTGGTTGATGTTGTGGACAGAAAAAGTCAAAGAATGGTGTTGCCTACATTTCCTCCCACATTGCAACAACAAGCTACTCAACCTCAAATTATACCTTTGTCACCTCCACCATTGCCACTACCAACAACAGTAGCACAAACAGATTACTACACTACTAATGTTCCTTTTCCCACAGTAGGTACTCTTTATCTCCAACCATTTTTTTAATCATTAAAAACACTGTGAATGGTCACTAAGTACTATTTAACTAGTAGCTAGTACTATTTTGAAGTCTACTCTCATATATTTGCTTTTAGAGAACCCCACTTGGATATAAAGTCTATTTTGGAAAAAGTATAATACTTGACATAATTGGTTGAGAGAAAGTTCTTTCGCCCTGCCTGTGTTGCATTTTGAAAATTCTTGATTTAATTTGCTTGAAATCTTTCTAGGTTTTTCCATAAGTAGTTGGACCTTTTTTTCCTTTCTTTCTTCCTACATTGGCAGTTACTGCATTCTTAACGCTTTTGAAAACAAGTTTTTTTTTTTTTTTTTTTTTTGTTTCTTGAAATAATATACTTACTTACTAATCAAGTGATCAACTTTAAATATTTAATCATCTCTTTCTGCTTTCTTTCACTGCCTGCAAAGCATTCTTGAAAGTCACTTTTTTTTTTTTTCCTTCTTCTCTCTCTATTTTATTCTTTGTATGTTACCCACCTTTTGGTAGCTAGGAATGGGGGAGGATAGGGTTTTAATGCCTGATGGAATTGGATCTTATTTGAATATCTGACACATCAATAATCTAGGAAAGCATTGACAGTTTTGAACTGTTTCATTCACTCAACTTTGTCATAATAGCTAGTGACATTTTTATTGACCATTTAGTATTAATGGAATTTCCTTTTTGATATATTTATTTATGATTTGGAGATGAGTGATAGCTCAGATCCTGATCATAGCAGTGAGCGTTCAGATTCACCAGCAAAGAAAAGAAGAATGAGTGGAGGAGGTGAAGGAACCAGTACGGGCACAGCAAAAGATGATAACATTAACAACTCATCACAAGAATTTGGCTCTGCCATCTCAAAGAGTGCTGCCATTATAGCAGAAACAATTCAGTCTTGTGAAGAGAGAGAAGAAAAAAGGCACAGAGAACTCTTAAACTTGCATCAGAGAAGGCTACAAATTGAGGAATCAAAGGCTGAGATTAATAGAGAAGGCATCAATGGACTTGTTGATTCTATCAATAATCTTGCTAGTTCTATCCTTGCTTTGGCTGGTAACAAGAACCAATCAACTGACCCTAAATAGCTAGTCTTTAATTTCTTCTTACTCATTTGGTAAAGAAGTAGAAAAAGGTTTAAAGGTATAATTGGAGACAGTGTTATTAATTTCCAATTGCTTGTACAGTGTTGATGAATATTTGAATATCGTCATCATGTGTCTTTATCAATCTTGGATAGTATAGTTATGTTGTGGTTTCATACTATCCGCTCATATAATACCAAGTTGATGAGCTGATTGTAACTTTATTGATTCATTGAATGCAATTTAAGTCATTGTCTTTGTACTTATTCCTTTGGTTAAATTGAAATTCTCACATTCTCAAACTTTTGGCAACACAGAGTAGGAGTATTTTTTTTCGTTTGAAGTATAGTTGAAATTTGGCTCTCTAAGCACGCAAGAATGTGGCTTAGCTATCAATAAAGTGGTATGAAAATTATAAGAGATGGAGTAATACTTCAAGTAGCAATAGAGGCAAAAATTGTTACTACACGATATCTTCATGTCTGCTCAAGTCTTACTAGTAGACATAGTTATCCAATATTTATGTTGACAAGAGGTAGCAAATACCTATTGCATATTCGGATTGAATCCAAAAGAAATTGGCTCATTGAAGGCAAGACATGGCAAAGCAGCAGTCAAGATGAAGTGGCCGAAGAGCTATTCTATTCACTGGTTTAGTACACAAGTTATTTTCTACATCTGCATATATAATTTTCAATTTAATTGAGTAGTTACTTTGGGACTTCATAAATGTGAGAAGGAAAAAAATAGAGCACGGAAAAAATAGAGCACTGGCAACTGACTATAAAAAGTTGCGAGCAACATGTGTAGGGCATGGCAAAAGGACTAGTCAAAGGTACCTTCCAGTCAATGATCTCTGCGGCCTTGACTAGCATTGCAAAATGGCCATTTATGTGCTATTATTGGTGTCAGTTTTGTGGAAGGCTGTAGTGATGGAAAGGTTGGGCTTTCCCTTTCCCAATCACAGGATTGAAACAGTTGTTATTGGCTGGCTGTGTAAGCTTTCTTGAACTTTTCTGACACAAATTGGGTACACTTCATTTTCTCTCTTCTTATTTTTTTCTTTCCCTTAGGGAGATATGGAAAGAGCTGCAATGGGTATTCATCTCTCTTTCCCATGTTGTATGGGAACTTGTTTGATTAGGTTATTGGCTGGCTGTTCGATTTTTGACACAAATTGGTTCGGTTTTCTCTCTTTCCCATCAAACTTCGATTTGGCTTTTCAAACTTCGATTTGGTTCGGTTTTTTTGAAGGTAGACACCAAACACCGTTTGGTTCGGTTCTTTCGATTTCGGTTTTTTAAAATTCGGTTCGGTTCGGTTTCGGTTTTTTTGATATAATATTAGAAGCGATTTCATTGACACTAATTCATATTCTCAAAAGCAATAAAATATAAAACTGATAAATTGAAATCAAAATCAAACAAACATGATACACAAGAACAGAAAACTATAATCATGATATAGGATTACTAGGTGTTATATACATGCTGTAAGAATAATTAAGAAAACACATAAAGGACATACAGTAATCCTAAAGAGACATCCTAGTTACCTTTCTTTG
Source organism: Lycium ferocissimum (assembly GCF_029784015.1). Lineage (NCBI taxonomy): Eukaryota > Viridiplantae > Streptophyta > Magnoliopsida > Solanales > Solanaceae > Lycium > Lycium ferocissimum. Next base: position 47,769,768 of record NC_081343.1, on the reverse strand, counting down.
TAAATGATATTTGATTTTCTCAATTGAAGTGGAAAATTAGGGATACAAATGCAAAAGAGGACTTATTATAATTGGGTTTTTTTGCTTTAAACTTAATGGGCCTGGACTATTTTTTTTTTTTTGGGTAATGTATTAAATTTCGGTGCGCGTTCGGTTTTTCGGTTCGGTTTTATCAAACTTCGGTTCGGTTATTTCGGTTTCGATTTTTTGACGGTGGACACCAAACACCAAACCAAACTAGTTCGGTCTAGTTTTTCGATTTTCGGTATTTATGCCCAGCTCTATGTTTGACTCGATCCTGAGGTTTCTGAAAGAAAAAAGAAGTTTTAAAATTTGCTATCTTAATTATATGGTAATATTTATGTAGTTACAAAATTTAAAGTTTAAAATTAAATTATTTTTTAAAATAAAAAGGCTTTATTTTTTATAAAACGGCTGAAAAGGAAAATAATATCACATCAAATGAAATAGAAAAAGTATATTCCTCTGTAGTATCACCATTTAATAAGGTTTAATTCATAGATAATCCCCTAAAGTTGTCCACTAGTTCCAATTTAATATAGATCATGTTTTCTATTAGACACTTCAACCTTAACAAACATGTTCCTATTAAACATGAAATAGCCTCAAGCCAAGAAAATATAATGCGTGAAACTCACACACATATATTGTGGCAAAATTGCTGAGCTCTTAGGAAGCCATTGAAAAAAAGTTACCAAAGCGCTTTTAGCGCGATAATTTACAAGTAAAGCAGTTAACGGGGACGGCTCCGTTAACTGCTATAGCGCAGTAATTTACTGCGCTATAGTGTCCATCTTTTTTTTCTTTTTTCGGCCCTTTTGGTTAACCCTTCTTCCATTACACTTTTTAACGTACTTTGACCATAAATTAATCATGCTTCGGGACCCCGAAACTTCAATATTTTATATAGAACCCTACTTATTTTTGTGCGATTAATAAGGTAGGATCAATACATCAAGGATACACAAAATCTTCGGATGGCCGTTTTAGTGGTTGAAAAGTGATCGAACGCCATTTTAGTTTGAAGGCTTGGTATCATTAGCTTTAAGTTCTTTACGAATACTTAAACTTGTTCATTAATAATTAATCAAAAGTTAGTCAAAATGGCAGCAGTCATACAAAAAAAATAATTAAATTGCATCATTCATAACAATAGATGAAAATACTAAACATACTAATGTCTATTAATAACAAATCATCATAAATTAAACTTAAAACTAAAATCACAATTCTTAATCATCAGAAAGAAAAAAACTTAAAAAACATTCATCAATTCATGCCCTTGAGTTGATGAAAAATCTTTTTCGAAACATACTAATATTCTTCAAAATGATGCATCATCATAAATTAAACTTAAAATCTAAAATAACAACATTCTTAATCATCATCGAATACAAGTCCTCGATATCATCTTGGTTAAAAATATTGGTGGTTTCTTAAGACACATCTTTTTTCAAGTCACAAACAAGACGTTAGTTCTCTACCGGTTGATGATGCTTGTTCTTGCCAAATATTCCCGCATCTAAAATCTACATCGTCTTGTGACGAAGGTGGGGATTTTCTTTTCTAATCCTTTGCATGGTTTTCAACTTTTTTGCAAGTTTTGGACCTACTTGAGGTATGGTTAAAATAAGCCTTGTTGGGATTGGAGCGTTGAGATTTTTCAAGTTACGAACAAGATGTTCGATTCGGCAAGCCGATGTGACCATTCTCGACAAAAAAATAATAATATTCTCTCGGATCTAAATATTTCTAGCTTATAAATCATCATTACGCTCTCATAAGAAGGTGGGGATTTAGCTCCTAGTTTGAAATCAACCGGTATCGCTCGAAAAAGCTGCTATGATTTGAACTCTCATCATCACTTTGCTATTTGGTTCTTTTGGAAGGAAAAAGACCAAGCCGAGTTTCTACTACTCGACATTGGATACGTTGTAGTCTAATAACAAAGAAAGTGCTACTTATATAGTTGCAAACCCCCATGTACTCGTAGTTCGGGGTTGGGGGGAGGGGGTCTTTATGACCCTACTTACTTACTTTATATTAAAAAAAATATTAATCTTCATCGACATCTCACAGTCCGAATCTCACTTGGATCTAAATCTTGTGCTACCATGTACACCATATTCTACCCTAAGGTAACGTATTTGCATCCGATTGTTCTCTTCGCGAAAACGGTTAAGAGCAAAATTATACTCTTGTGGAGTTCCACGAGGCATTGACATAGCACATTTTTTTGGGTGTTTAAGCCCTACTGATGCTAACTTGTGCTCCAGTGCTGCAGCCTCCCTAACACGCCAATCTCACTCCTCTCTCATTTTATTATTGTATTCTCGATTGAATCTGTTGTTAGGGTTATTTGAGTAATGAAAATCATCATCATCTAGTTCCCAGGTCCTACCCATTGCTTCAAATATGTTTGCTGGAGTGAACGATATAACACGACTAATATCTCTAAATTGGTCCAAAAATGACATAATAACTCAATTTTGTGTGGTTGGTAACTATTCGTCAAATTACGTTATATAACACTTAAAGTTTGATTCGAATTATGACGTTTTTCTATTTGACAGTTGAGGTGACAATATATTGCAGCGGTATAGCGCAGTAAAATACTGCGTTATGACAAAGATAACGCAATAAATTTATTGCGTTATTGTATAGTCATATAATTACTGCGTTATACTTTTATATGTATCATTTGATGCGTTATGTCAGAATAACGCAGTATTTTACCGCGCTATTCTGCCACGGCCTGACATAGCGCGGTTAATTCATGCATTATGCAATACTCTGTACTTAATTTGATTTGACGTAACACTGCAAGACACACTAATTGCATGCATGCGTTGGTTCAATATTCAAACTTCAAATCTTATTAATACAGAGTTTGAATAAGGGAAAAAAATTCTAAGTTTCATCCAATGTTTAACACAAATTCTAAGTTTCATCCAATTTTTAGCACAAATTCTAAGTTTTATCCAGTTTTTGCATTTTGTATTCCTCCTAAATTATTGAAAAAATGGCAGATGTTCCAAAAATTAGAGTTTCTTTATTATTCAGGACGGACAAATTATATTCGAGGAAAATAATTTGCGCTATGATTCTCCCCCAAAATACCATGTTAAGTTTCTACTTGACTTAAAATTCTCAAAACTACTCCAAGCCTTGTATAATAGACTACAAGTTAGTAGGAGTGATTTTGATCTAAATATAATTGGAAAATATCCAATGTCATTTACACCGCAAGGTGTAACTAGTTATGGATAGTGGTACATTCAAGATGATGGTTCTTTGACTGATTATTTGAAGGCGCCTTATGATTATAGGCAATGCATAACTTTAAACGTCCTTGAAATGTATATAGAGAAGGTCCCCATTAATCGACTTTGATTCATGGGTAGGGCTCCTCGGGAAGCCCGAAATAGACCTCGTCGGTAAGCCCCGTCTATAATTCAGGCCGAAGTCACTCAAGCGGAACCTACTTATGAACACAATTACCCTGACATGAGTATTTATGAAAGCATTTTGACTAGCCAAATGCCTCTGGATAGTTTAAGTCAGCAATTTTATGGGCAGTGGTAAATATTCATTTTTTACAATATTATTATTATTATTATTATTATTATTATTATTATTATTATTATTATTATTATTATTATTATTATTATTATTATGTGTAGTGGCACTTGAATGCTACTAATGATGTCGATTATATTATTTAGGGGTTATACACCTGATATGGATCATATCGGACGGTCTCCTCAATCGGATGGATGAACCGGAACATCCTCGACCTATCCAACAACTCAAAGCGATGGTCCTTCTCGAGTTTCGGTGAATTACTATCGATACGTCTATTTTTTTTTAACATCATTTGATGTGTAGTAGTTAAAATACGACTTATGTAGGGAGAATGTGGTGGTTGCACCAAATTATAGGCAAAGACCCTGCTATGGATGGTCCAATTATATAGTGACATCATCCGGCATAGTGAGGAAATCCACCTCGATTTGAGGTTGAAACAATCCTCAATATCAAGATGACATGATCCCTATCTTGATCATCTTCAAGAATTTCAACCAAGAGTCGACCCCCGATTCAATGGCATTTGTCTTTACTCTTGAAGAGGGATGATGATCATATTCGGCGAAGTTTGTGGAAAGAGCCAGTGGATCTTTTAAAACAAAAGGCTCATATTGAAAAAGGCATGATTTTCAGCTCGAAAAAATCATTGCAAAGGGCTGTTAAGATTTATTGCATCCAGGGGATGAGGGAGTTTAAAGTTGATGATTCCACACGAAAACTTTGGCGATTGGTCTATAAGCGAAAATATCAAGGCTGCGAATGGATGCTCCGTGGTAAAGAAAATGCTGAAAAGATGTGGACTATTTCAAAGTTCTACACAAAGCACATTTGTGATATGGGTGACCTCCCAGATGATCATTGCACTTTAGATACCAATATTATTGCTCGTGTATTAGTTGGCGACATTGGAAAAAACCCAAGGTATCCCCTTCGCCTAAGTTTATTTTATTTTTAGTGTTAATATAATGTTCCTCGTTGTTATATACTGATATTTCAACTTTTTCAGGTTCCCTATTAAAGATTGTATTACAGCCGTCCTGAAAGTATATAGCAAAACTGTTACTAGGAGGAAGGCGTATCTTGGGCGTAGGCGTGCACATGAGATAGTCTACGACAATTGGGAGGGCTCTTTCAAGAAGTTGTCGAGATACATGGCGGCTCTACAACACTTCAATCATGGTACTGTTGTTGAATGGAAGCTCAAATCGAAGTCTGGTGTGCCCGGTAATATTTTTGATTTTGTGTTTTAGGCATTCAAACCATGCATTGATGGTTTTGCTCATTGTCGGCCTGTAATATCAATAGATGGAACACATGTGTACGGGATGTATGACATAAAGCTAATAGCAGTTGGAATGGATGCAAATGGAGCTATATTCCCTTTAGCTTTTGCAATTACAGCTAACGAGAGCATTAGTATGTGGGGTATGTTTTTGGACTACTTAAGGCAACACGTTATTAAGGATCGCATGGGAATATGTGTGATATCAGACAGAAATATTGGCATATTGCACAATATGTTCAATTTGCAGGGGTGGCAGCCACCTTTTGCCTACCATCGTTATTGTTTAAGGCATTTGAAGGCAAACTTCCAAAAGGCATATCGAACCCCAGCACTTTGCAATTGGATGTGGGCGGCTGCAACAGAGCATCAGGAGAAGAAGTTTAACCTGCAGATAGACATTATTAGGTGGGCGAATGAGGAAGCCTTCCACAGGTTGAATGCAATTGATAAAGACAAATGGACATTACACCAGGATGAAGGTAGGCGATGGGGTATGCTGGCAACAAATAGCTCTGAGTCATTCAATGTCTTGTTGAAATCTGCACAAGGACTACCCGTCACCGCAATGGTGAGAATGACTTTTAAGCGGGTTGTGGAGCGGTTCGTCAATAGATCAAAAGAGGCCAAAACACATGCAGCAGGTCTAAGATGGATGCCAAAACCGTCACAACTATTCGAGTACCACAAATATAAGGCTCAGAAACATGACCGGATGGAGTACAACTCTGCAGAGCGCATATTTGAACTCACAACAAGTGTGCACCAAGGTAAAGGAGGTAACGTCCACACAATTTGTGAGATTCCAAGAACATGCACATGCGGCAAGTAGCAATCATATCACATGTCATGTTCTCATGACTTCAAGTGTTTTATCGCAATGGGAAAGAACGCCTCCCCGTACATGGTTGAGGAATATACAGTTGAAAATTATGCAAGAACGTATGCTGGAAGGTTCTACCCACTTGGTAGTGAGAGTTATTGGCCACCGGATCCATTTTCAATGATTACAAATAAAGCATTTATCCGTAAATTCAGAATGAAAGCATACTCCCGTATTCATAATGAAATGGATGTTCCACCGGGGAGATACACTCGAAAATGCTCATTTTGCAATTATGTTGGTCATGATAAGCGCAAGTGTCCCTTACGGCATGGTGGTCAAACTACATCTCGCGGTGGAAGTACCTCTCATGGTGGAGGAAACTTTCGTGGTGGTAGATCTAGTGGTGGTGGCACATCTCGCGGTGGTGGTACATCTTGCGGTGGTGGCGGAAGATCAACTCAAGGGCATTAATTGATGAATGTTTTTTAAGTTTTTTTCTTTCTTTGATGATTGTATTTTAAAAAGTTTGGGTTTCTTATTAATGAACAAGTTTAAGTATTTTTATATTGTTATGAATGATGCAATTTAATTAAGTTTTTTTTTTGTATGAATGCTGCCATTTTGACTAAATTTTGATTAATTATTAATGAACAAGTTTAAGGATTCGTAAAGAACTTCAAGCTAATGACACCAAACCTTCAAACGAAAATGGCGTTCGAGCACTTTTGCAACCACTAAAACGGCCATCCGAACTTTTATGTATCCTTGATGTATTGATCCTACCTTATTAATCGCACAAAAATAATTAGGGTTCTATATAAAATATTGAAGTTTCGGGGTCCCGAAGCATGATTAATTTATGGTCAAAGTACGTTAAAAAGTGTAATGGAAGAAGGGTTAACCAAAAGGGCCTAAAAAAAAAAAAAGACGGACACTATAGCGCAGTAAATTACTGCGCTAAAGGCAGTTTGGTAAATTTTTTTTTTGGTGGGGTATTTTAGTTCAAAATGTTTTTTTTTTGGGTCATTTTGGTTCCGGACTCACACTCCCCCCCTCCCAAACCCAAGCTAGGAGGTACAAAGATATTGAGTATTCCTAGCTTGGAACTCAGACACTGGTGTTGAACTCCGTTCAATCCTTTAGCGAGAATGTCAGTTGGCTGTTCTAAAGCAGTGGCGGAGCCACATGCACCCAAGCGGTGTCAACCGACACCCCTTCGTCAAAAAATTACACCGTATATATAAATATATATATATATATATATATATATATATATATATATATGTGTGTGTGTGTGTGTGTGTGTGTGTGTGTGTGTGTGTGTGTGTGTGTGTGTGTGTGTGTGTGTGTGTGTTGAACCCCCTTAATTTAGTCATATATTTATTTTTTTATGTTATGACACCCCTTAGTAAAAATTCTAGTTCCGCCACTGTTCTAAAGTGTCGATGTATTTAGTCTTCACAAAATTTTGTTGAATATTTTTCCGTATGAAAATGACAGTCCATTTCAATGTGTCGTTTCATGGAACACTGGATTGACTGCTATTTGAATAGTTGATTTAGTGTCACTGTAGACAGTAACTCGAAGAGTGACTCTCACTCCAATTTCTTTTAGCATTTTCAAAAACCATTAGCTCTGCAACAATTGATGCTAAGCTTCTTATACTCAAGAGTCAACAGAACTTCTCGAAATTAAATCATGTAATTGACTCTCTTGTGTGTGGATAGACTGTCCAAACAGCATCACAAAATGCTATGATTATTTGTGGAGATTTACTGGATAACAAGATGTCTTGGGTCGGGATTATTCTTGACATATCTAACTATCCTCAGGGCATATTCCATATGAGATATTTTACGATGTTGAAGATATTGACTGAGTTTAAACATTGTAGGAGATGTCTAACCTTGTTTTTATTAAGTGGAGTAATTTCCATATGAGTCTTTGATATGGACCTTGATCTGATAAGACTGGATCATCTGTACATTCCTTTTCATAGTATGTTCATCATACTTTCTAGTGGTGAGTCTAATGTTGTTGTCAACCTGAGTGTTTGTAGGTTTAGCTGCAGAAAGCACAAGTTCAGATATTAGGTCTAATGCACATTTCCTTTGGTGCATTAAAATTTCTTGATTTTATCTTGCAAATTCAATTCCCAGAAAGTATGTCAATTCTCCCAAGCCCTTCAATTTGAAGGCTTATTGTAGAGCTTTTAGTATCCTCTATCAGTTCCAGTTTGTCATTTGTTAGCGGCATGTCATCAACATACACTAGTACTAATGTAGTGCCTCGATCAGCTGTTCTCACGAATAATTAATAATTAATGAGTGATCAAACTGACTCTGCATAGATTGAAACGTCGACAGTGCTTCTATCAATTTTGCATTTCATTGTCTGGGTGCTTTCTTAAGCCCATGCTTTTATGAGCCTACATACATGTATGTACTCTTAAATCCTTGTGGAAGTTCCATATAAATCCCATCATTAAGGTCACCTTGTCAGAAGGCATTATGTACACAGTCCTTGGATTTTTGAATCCCCCGTCTAGCCAACATATCCACAACAGACAATCTATCTTAAGCCAGCCACAGCATAAACTTGTGTCTAGGTAATATCCCCTTTGCCAAACCTAGGCTACTCCAAGACGAGTACTTAAGCAAGTTTCAGGTTGGTCCTTTTGATGTTGAATTTGCCTTTGACAACAAAGCTACTTTGTAGTGCTTTGATCTGCATTGGAGTTTTAAGCTGCATATTTGCAGCAACTATTTAAATATATGGGCTGAATGGAATGCTAGAACGTTGAGAGTAAATCTCAGTGCTACAGACATAGAGCAAATGAGATTGTCCTCCAAATACATATCATTGGCCAGAAGTTCAACAAATAGAGAACTATTTTAGATAGGTTGAGTAGATTTTCAGCCTAGTGTATGGCCTTACTGCTGCTAACTGATGAGGTCTGAAAACAGATCCTTCCTAGAAGGTATACTTTGTGACTAAACACTACTGTTAATTAAGTATGACTTTAATTTTGAATCAATATATTTTTTATTTTGAGAATTAGCTCTTGAGTCCAAAAGAGCTTAATTGTGTGTATTACTCGTTTTGGTTATTGATTTTTTTTCTTTTTTAACCCCAAAAAAAAAGGAAGTCTTTTTTTATCTAGAAGTGAAATGCTACTTATTGAAAATTCGAATTGTATAAGGTAGAATCCGCAGACACCAAGTGGAAGTATCAAAAGGTGACACGTGGCGATGGTGACAGGTCAGATCCGAGTCTGCGAACGAGGGGTTCCGGGAAAGCATACGAAGCTCCGGATAAGTAATAAGGTAACTCATTTCCGGAGGCAGAAACTACAAAGGATCCGGAGGAGCGTGCCAACTCACCGGTCAAACGCCATTCAATGCACATCCGTTACAGAAGACCCCCAAGTTTCCTTCAGCCTTTATTAGTCTTCATTACTCTTTATTGCCTTTTATTGCAACATTAATATTGGTAATTGAGGGGGCACGATTCATGGAATATGTAACCTATAGCTCTAGTATAAATAGAGGTATTCGTTCTATTGTAAGACATTTGAACATTATACAACAATATATAGTATTCATATTATTCTTAGTATTGGGTCTTGCTTGCTTAATTTGTGGTGTTTATAGTGATTCACCGCCCGGAGGCTCTAGCTCAAAGCCTCTCCAAGGCCCAAGCTACACAACTAGCTATGCTTTACTTTCATTTGTCTTGCTAATTATTACTTGCTATTTCATAATTTTGGTTACATTGATCCACGTGTCTTTGATGACGTACACAAATTCAACTGTAACGATTTTTTGTGTAAACACGAACTGCGAGAATCACAAGTGTATTATACATATTTTTACATGTCAAATCAAATAAAATTGACGAATCTTACGTGCTTAAACAACTTGGCAAAAAAAGTTTAAATTTATTTAAATATTTTTGTTGTGTTTTAAACTCACTCCAACCCTTATAGATTAAAAGCAAAAACAAGATTTTTCATAATAATGAGGTAAAAATAGACTATTTTTATTTATTTCAAGGCAATTTGCACGATTGGCCTTATTTGGGGGTGGTCTTAAATTTTCTGGGTTCAAACCCCGATTCAGTTAAAAAAGATTCGCAAGACAGAGTTTCGCTGCAAAATTTGGCTTATTCGGACAAAAGTTAGGCATGAAGGCCTAACATTTGAAGAATTCAAGGAGAGTAAACAAAATGGTTTTTTGTTTTTGTTTTTGGCCTTATAGTAGAAGTCTGCCTTAGACAGAATCTTAAGGCAAATTCTGCTTTATTAGGCAGACTTTTCGCGAAGTCTTACCTTGCGAAGTTATTTTTTCTTTTGACTGAGCGGAAGTTCGAACCCATAGCCTCGGGGTATTTTCGGCCACTTTTCAAGCGAAGGATAAAAATTAAAGACCAACAATTTGAGGGAAAGAAATTAAAGACCAGCGCCTTTGAAAGGCAATCCGCGCAAAAAAAAAAAAAAAAATTCTCATCCCTTGTCTGATTCCGCATTGAAGTCTGCCTAAATTTGAATCGCACAGTGCAGGGAAAAGGGGCGGCACTTCCAACGGCGTAAAAATAGACCATAAATGTATTAAATATTATTAATTTAATCAATTTCAAAAAGTAAAGTTACAAACTTCAATCCTTTTCCCTTTTAGATATGGGAAAAGGGTCAAAAATACCCCTCTACTTTGGAAAAAGGGCTAAAAATATCCTCCGAACTTATTTTGGGTCAAAAATACCCCTCTCGGCTTTAAAGTTTTCAAATATACCCGCTTGTCTTGATGGAAATTATCCCCCAAAAATAACCAAAATCATTTTTAAACCCGCTTCTATCATTTAAACCCAACCCAACTAAATAATAACCCACAAGATCCCCTTATTCCCCCATTCTCTCAAACTTCAAACCTACGTATTGGGAATAAGGGATCTTATGGATAATTATTTAGTTGGGTCGGTTTGAATGATGGAAGCGGGTTTAAAAAAATTTCGGTTTGGGGGATAATTCCGTCAAAAGACAGGATATATTTGAAAACTATAAGGATGAGAGGGTATTTTCGACCCAAAATAAGTTCGGATTTTTAATTTCCTTTTTCCAAAGTAGAGGGGTATTTTTGACCCTTTTCCCTTTAGATATTCGTATATAAAAAAAAAATATTAATTTTAGGTGGAACAGACACATATAAATACTTATATTCTTAGTGTAGACAAATTTAGGGCTAATTTATCCCATCTCTTGAGACTAATTTATCCTATTTAGGAGATGGAATATCCCATGATTAATGGAATAAGAATAAGATATCTCATCCTCAAATTTGAAATACACTTTATATTTTATTTGGTACAAGATATAGTATACCTCTTACCGTACAAAATTAATCCCACATTTATTACGAGTGTTCTCCACCCCGGCCCTGATTAATCCATCTAGACGCCTTTTCTTAAAACTTCTAAATCTAAAAATCTTCCTCGTTTACTGTATTAATTAATGACACTTCAGATTACCCTCCAAATCAAAAAGATTAAATCAGAAAAAAGAAACGTGGAGTAAAATAGTTATTTCCAGCGAATTCCCTTGGCGACACAACCGAATTACAAATATTTTGAAGCTTCGAATGTTTTGATTCGTAAGTTTTCTATTTCTTTCTCCTTCAAAACCTTGGATTTGGCAAAAACAAGGAAAAATTTGTTTTAGGAAATCCGAAACATTGTTAACGAACAACATCTTTTAGATTCGTACTGGGTTTTATGTATTTTTTTTAACGTTAGGTTTCTGTTTCTCTATATGTGATTGCATCATGGTGCATTTACTATGTAGTGAAGTTGATTAGTCTATTAATCTGCTTTAATTACTAGTTTGTTTTAATTATGAATATGTGATTATTGAGCTATTTTGGAAAAAGGACCGTGTACACTTGTTAGTTCGCAATTTTATAATGTGAGGAATATGCTAGAAATGCACGATAAACATGATCTGCTACACTGAGTAGAAAATTTGCATATTATTGTAATTTTTTTTATTTTTTTTGGCTAGATAAAGATTTGATTTTGTCGATCTGCTTTTGGCAGAAAGCTAGCTAGAGGGTGTGATGGGGTTGAGCAAAACTGAAGTGAACTTGAAGAGGTTACTTGTAACTGCACCACAACAGCAAAATCAAGCAAAGCTTATACATGTAAGTGCATAGGTCATTCAAGTTCAACTCTTTACAGAGAATTGATGGTTGCGTTTGCTTATTTTTCTTTTCATTCTTCCCTATGGCTTGGCTGTTTTTTGTTGCATTTGTGTGAGACTTGTTGTGAATATGGTGAGTTTATCAGCTCACTGATTCGATTGTGCTGTTTCTTTTATAGATATAAATTAAGATATTATATGCCCGCAAGGGTGGCTCAGTTGGTTGAGCGTGGGGCTTTCATAATGGGGGTCTCAGGTTCGAAACCCCCTGCCTATGACAGCAGGGGATTTGCCTTCTGGGTCGAGCTCGTTGCACGGGGCTTGCCTAGTGCGGGTTATATCTCCTGTGTAGTTTGCGAGCTATTGCACGGGAGCTGGATTTACCCTGTGCTCACCTGAATGGTAGCGGCTGCGGATTCCCATGTCATCAAAAAAAAAAAAAATTAAGATATTATATTCTTGAACAGATGATTCTAGTCCTTAACGGCTTAAACTGTCTGTATGGTAACTGTTCAAATAAAGAAGGCTTACACTTTCTGTTCACTGTAACGTGATTGGTTTTTGTAATTTAATTTCATTTTTCGGTCTTCGAGTGTGGTAAATCTGGTTATCTAATTTGGAAAGGTTGTGCTCGACCTATATCACATGTTATAGTTACACAAAACAAGACGTTTTGAACTATTAAGAGGCTTATTTCTGTGACTTTGATGATATGCTTTGAGAAACTAACTTTGAAACTCGAGGGCTGTATAGATGTACCTAACAAGTTTCTTTGACTAACAGTGGTTTGATGGCTATATGTGTTTGGATTTTCTCTCTCTTCCTGTTGCTGATTATTTTGCTAGAGGTTTTGAATAACTTCTAAATTGTGCTATTTAATGGAGCTCATATAATCTGTGTGGAGGTGAGCATTTAAGAAAACACCTTCTTTGTGTTTTGGAAGCTTTGACTACTTTTGCAGCTTCAAGTGAACTAGTAGCTCTGTTGATTCACCAACAGACTGAAGGGTAACGAGGATTTCCATTGTCTGATCCCCGTACGGTTTCATCCTTAAAGAAGGCTGTGTATCTCCATCCTACTTTTGGGGGTTAATATCAGGCAAAGCTACTGAGATTAAGTGGGTCTTTCCTAAAGTAATTTTATATGGACTGTTTGGAAATAGGTGAACCAGTGTGTCTTTGATGGAGAGAGAGGCTCATGGCCAACTCTAAATATACTCTCCTAGTTTAGTTTATTGTTGGGTAAAACTGTAATGGAATGATAGTGTTCTACCGGTTTAGTATTGGGACTGTAGTTCATTGGTATATAGTATTTCCGTTCTCTAAGGATACATCTTTTTGGACTTCACATGCAAATTTGTATACAACGTTGCACCCACTAGCATGCCTTCAACACATTTACCTGTCCAATTATTGTTCGGAGAAAAACTACTTTTTCTGACTACAACATGAATACATCCTTTAAGTTGGGAAATGGAAACTGCATCAAATTCTGAAGGATAAATGGTTAGAGGGGACGGTCCTAGTGAATGAGTTTCCAGTTCTGTATCAACTAGCCACTGCTAAATACTCCACAATCTCTCAAAACTGGCAAAACAATATCTGGGATATTCAGTTTAGAAGAAATTTTCAAGATTGGGAAATTCCACAGTTGATGAATCTTTTGGCTAAACTAGAGGGATATTCAGTTAATGAAAACATGACCGACAGCATTAAATGGAAGGATGGCCTCTATTCAGTCAATGCAGGGTACTCTCAATTGTGCTCCACTAATGAAATCATAGACAAATGGCCCTGGAAGTACATCTGGAAACAAGGCTCCCCCCAAAGATCATTTGTTTCAGTTGGTTAGCCCTCAATGAAGTTTGTTTGACCCAGGACAACCTCAACAGAAGAAGAATACATATTGTCAATAGATGCCCCATGTGTCAACAACAACTAGAGTCCAACATACACCTTTTGCTACACTGCGCAGTTGCAGCAGACATATGGTCCATGTTCCTCAGTATTTTTGGTCTTAGTTGGTTTATGCCTCAAAGTACTAAAGAAGCTTATGAATGCTGGTCTGGATGGAAAGTTGATAAAGCCATCAAGAAAGTCTGGCAAATGATACCTGCCTGTATATTTTGGTGTGTTTGGACGGAAAGGAATCGCAGATGTTTTGATTGGTTATCAACTCCCACCTTCACTCTTAAAGCTAGATGTTTTTTTATGGTTATATGTTGGCTTAAATTAACCCCTGTAGACTGTCCTATTACATTCCTGGATTTTGTCAGCTCATTTGCTCTAGCTTAGGCCTCCTTTTTGTATTATAGCTGACTCTATGCGCTCTTTTGTACTAATTGCATCTTCTTGATGCCCTTTCTATAAAATCTATTTAAAAAAAAAAAAAAAAAAAAAAAGAAGAAGGCAATATCACCATATCTAGGATAACAGGGCTCAGGATGGCTCATCCACCCACTGAATTTTTTTAATCAGATGTAAGATGGGAGACAGAGAGTCATAGCAATACCTCCTTGTCTTCCCTAATCTTTTGAACAGACAGGCATCAACTGGTTTTTGGAGTCTCTGGTAGAGCTCTATTTAATTTGGGAAACTGATCTTTTCCCTTTCCGCTGTATGTTTTGTGACATAGTTGTTATTTGTGAAAGTTGATAATTGTGCGTGCACACAGCTGCAAATTGTGGCATAGGTTATTTCTGTGAAAAGCTTTTCAGAAATTCATGGCATATGCAATTGCTTATGTAGGGAATCGTACAATTTTTGTCATCTGAATTTTTCTTTCAATGGGCATACACATTTATTATTTCCTTTTGTTACATCTCCCACAGTATGTTGCCACTTTGCGTGAACTACTGGAGCAGTTGGCTGAAGAGAGGAATCCAGATGGATTACCAAGGTATATAACTATATATGCTTTATTCTTTTCCAATTAGATAATTTGAAGAAAATTACATGCTGCTACAAAAATTTCAGAAACTGTTCGCTTCCTTACCTTCTGTGACTTTTTAAATAAAGTCCCTGCCTTCTGTTTCTTTAGTTGGAATTATAGTATAAATTTAAATGCACGCGTCCTAGCAATTTTACTCTTCCTAAGTAATAAGGTGGAAAACCCCCCATGGTCAATTAAAAGGAAAATCACTCTCTTTCAATCTCTACTCCCCATACCCTCGAAATTTGGACATATTTTAGTTATGTTTTTTACTTAGTGGGAAAATATCCTTTCTATAAAAATCTGCATCCTGACAGTATGGCTAGTACGTTGACACTACTTTCTCTCCTTTTATGGAGGAAATCATGATGCTGGTATTAGTAATCTCTGTTCAAACCGTTTGCTGGTGTGTGGAAACAGTACATTTCTGCACTTTTGATGCTTTTGTTATCTATGTAATGACCAGGGATGACATGAAAGGATTATTGTCTTTCTATTTTTAAACTAGAACTTCAGCTATATGCTTTTAATAACTCTTTATCTTTTTTTTTTCTTTATCTACTGTACGAGGAGAACGTTTTAAACTTTTCTTAACTATTCATGAGAGTGTTTCCTGTAAATTAAAGGCTAATTTAGAATGACTTAAAGTTCTTGAAACACTTTGCTTGAGGGTGTATGTTCTTAATGGGTCTTTTCTTTATTTACGAGATGCTTTTTTCCTGATGTGTGTTCAATTTTCATTTCCTCCCCAAAATAGAGTTTCAAAAGCCAAGGTGAACGAATATGCAGAGAACATTGAAGCCGTTGCTGCCAAGTTAGCTGTGCCCATGGTATGCCCGAGATAGGTTCATTTCTTGTGATTTACCATTCAGATACACCTTGCTTTCATATAAGAAAACATATCATATTGAGGTAATTTGCTGATTTTGATGGAATATGAAAGAGCTCACATTTTTTTATCTATTGACTGTCCTTGAAGTTTAGTGCCTTATTTTGTGGTGTTAGTAGCGCTCAGCTTTTCAGACTTCACTAGGCCTTGCTGCTAATTTTTTTGTCATAATGCTTCATTCTTTCGATGTTTTTGAACATGGTTCGATCTTCTCTCCTGGTGTCCTCATTTGATCTTATATTACATCAACTTACTATAGATATATGCAAGTATTCAGTTGATTTTTTTTTTTTTGTTGGCTTCTATTGATATGATTAACATGTCAATGATCTGTTATCTTTGCTTAACCAAATCCAGCCTGATGTGCTTACACCCGAGGAACCTTTGGCTGAGACTTCCAGCTGTGGAACTCCTAAAGAAGCAGAAAGTGCGAATTCTGCTTCTGAAGGATTGAGAAGAAGAATTGGGTACCTGCATGTTTTTTTTCTGTCATTTATAGCCATTATAATATGCCATTTTATCATTAGCTCGTTTGAACATGATGTTCTTTGAGTGAAACAGGGTTCATTCTAACAATGAGGAGAGATCTCGAGATACCGTCGATTCTGATCAATCAACTGCAGTCAAACTGGATGATGCTGCACGAACACATATTGATAAGCACAGGTGTTCTATCTATAAATACTTTCCATACTAATATTTAGACAGTTTTTGCCTGTTGACTTTTATTTCACCTAGGGTTTTTCACAATGTATATCTTTTCCAAAAAAAAGAAAAAGAAAAAAAGAAAAAGAAAAAAGAAACAGCTTTCCATGTGTAATTAAAAGAGACAGTGGATTTGCACTCTTAAAATGTAGTAAATCTATTAAATTTAAGCAGAACAGGGCCTGTAGAAAGGAAGCATGATAATCTTTTTCTTTTAAGATACCCCATATCTTTCTTTTTTGTGTTCTTTACTAAGCATAGGAGGAGGAGAAGAGCGAGGAATCCTTTATGAGCTCTGTCTACTTCTGTCTTTTTGTTGGGTTATCAGTTATATACTGTATAGCTAACATCTTAAATGAAAATAAGGGGCTATTATTACAAATATTTGCCTTTCTGAAGTCTCTTAATGGTAGGTGGTGTATTATAGTTAAGTTGGCATTTTGAAATTGATTGAGCTGAAGAGAAGCATCTTTTACTTCACTGTTCATCTTTGTTTGTGTAGTATCTTTAGAATTTTTTGTGTTTTGAGTGCTCTGAAATTGCATAAATTATACATACTACACTGACTCTTAGCTCCGATGTTTTTTGTACCCCACTGCCCATTCTATGTTTGATGAACTTGACTACGATTACATGCATTTTTTTGGGCTAATTTTTAGTGTAGTTTGAAGAATCCACAAGAAATACTCACGCACATGGCACACTCCGTTTGACACGTGCACATCAAAATAAATGAATGATCAATGTAATAGAGCCCATCAGTCTCCAATACCTTTTGCTTAAACTAGAAGTGGAGTCTTCATACTGACCGACAATTGCCTTTTGTTAAAGGTGGGAGCCACTGCGAAAATTGGTTTGATCAACGTCATAGGAAGGAGCTTTAATGTTTCTTTCATAGAATTAATGCGAAAAAGAAAGGGCCCAACTTTTTTATGCTGTATGGATAACATACTAACAAAGCTAGCTGAAGGTTGAAGTTAGCATTTACTAAACTAGTCCAATTCTTGAAATGCTTTTGTGAACGGATGCCAATAATTGATGCAACTTAGTTGCTAAGAACGAGACAAGGAAAAGAAGGTATGCGCTGTAGATTAGATGTAGAGAAAGCAGATGACCATGTGAACTGGTCAGTTTTATAACCTACCTTCATCAAATAAAATAAAAAAACTGGTTAGTTTTATGTTCAGACTAGGTTTGTCGTCTTAATTGTAGTTTAAGATGGTGTTTTTCATCTGCAATTGTGATACTTATACCTGCATTTTGCTACTATGTTTATGTTTGTCTAGTCTTTCTCTTTTGTAGGAGAAAAGTAAAAAAGAGAAATTAATCACTTGTGCAATTTTTTTTTTCTGGGAGAGGTGAGGGTAGTTGGGTGGAGTCTCCTCGATCAATTCTCAGATGGTTTCATCTTTTGCAGGAAACTTCAGGAGGACTTGACTGATGAAATGGTTGTTTTGGCGCGGCAGCTCAAAGAGAGTAGTCTCATGATGAATCAATCTATCCAAAATACAGAGAAAGTAAGTTCTCTGTCTCTTTTCACTTTGAGGCTTTCCTACTCCTACTGTTTGTTTAAATTGTCAGGAGCTCTAACAATTTTCTCTTGGAGAATGAATTTGCTGTGTCCAAATCATTTAAACTATTCCCTGTAGAAGGAAGTTGAGACCATTCTAGTTCATACCATCTTTTCTGACACAGAACAAGATTTTATTACTCTCAACTCTGGCATTACTACATGTTTGAGGATTCTTTACTTGTAATTAAACACTGTATCATTCAATTTGTTCGGGTTCACTTGATTTCTGATTTATCTTGTCCAGTTACGAATTTTTACTTTAGTGTCTCGCTTTACGAGGTCACTTTTTGTATATTGGCCTCGTAGTTGTGACATATAATGTGGATGCAGATACTTGATTCAACTGAGAAAGCAGTTGAACATAGCCTGGCAAGTACAGGGCATGCAACTTCCAGAGCCATGGACGTGTATTCGCGGAGTTTCAAGACTACATGCTTCCAATGGCTTTTGATCTTTGTTATGACTTTAGTCTTTGTCATGGTTGTATTACTTATTCGAGTGACTTAGCAGTCGACGTCTCCTTTGTTAGTGGAGTGGAGATATGACTAAACTCTTGCCTTTTTGCTATCTTTGTATAGTATCAGAAGATACCTCATCAGCCTTGATCAAAAAAAAAAAAAAAAAAAAGTGTAGCAAAGTTATTAGGGGGTTGGGTGGAGGGGACACATGTTCAGAAGTTAAACATTTCTTTCGATGCTGATGTGCAAAACACCTGCGTTACTATACTTTTTTTATTTTATTTTTTTAATTACCTTTATATAAGTTTAATTCGATATGCTTTATTTTGGATTATATTATTGATTGTTTTTGTACATGTTTTAGTTTCTTTTCTCATATTTGCTGCTTGAAGCCTTGAGTAATTATTGGTCAAGAGCCGACACTAAGCCGGGAAGGTTCTAACAGAAGTCAAAACTGGTAGGTAACGCGTTGCGTCTTATTAACTCCCAAAAAAAAAAAAAAAAAAAAAAAAGAAGGAGTCCAGGGAAGGAAATTGGGTAAATTATATGAAGCTCCCTCAACCTCAAGTTTGTAATTTTAATTCCACCCCATGTGTCGAGTTTTATGTATGACCAAGGATTATATAAAACAAAATCTCGTTTGAATATCAGATTGGCGTAACTAATAGTTTTTTTAGCGGTTGTCGTTTATAAATTATATATTCACTTTTACTTGACGGTTGAGTATGTGAAAGCGAGAGATTTACGTCTTCATTGTTTTATTATTTATCCAACGCAAGGTCTTAAAATAAATTTGTACATTCGAAATAGAGTTTAAAAATAAAAATAAATTAAAAAAAACAGAAATTTTCTCAATAAAACTATGTGAACATACTGATATTGGAATGTCAGTTCAATGTGAAACCGAAACGTTGAAGAATGAAACATAATCAAACGTTAGGGACCAAATTAAAGTTGAGGTTAAATGATAGGCTGGAACAAAAATTCTTTTTTTTTTAATTAATCCCTCCATTTAGTTTTACTTGTCCTGTATTAACTTGACACACTCTTAAAACGCCATAAATAGAATGACAATTTTACTAAATCACCCCTTATTATTATTACTAAGTCATCTAATGATTGAAATCAATAAAACATACTTCAAAAGTTGTGCAGCCACTAAGAATTCTTTGAGCTTTTCAATCCAATAATTAATACTCCCTCGATTCACTTTTACTTGTTCACTTTGTACTTTTCACGCTGTTTAAGAAACAATAAATAGACTACATAATTTATCAATGTACCCAAATTAATTGATGCATATTTTTATTGGATTTGAAAAATGATTTGAAGTGAGCAATTAATACTATGGGTAAAACAGAAAAAAATAAATTGTCTTATCTTGATATCTTTAAAAGTGACAAAGAAAAAGTGAAAATTTATTTTAGAATCTTTGAAGATAAAAATGAACTTATGAGGAGTAATTAAACAAATATGAAATGATAAACTATATTTTGATTTTTTCAAAATGGACAATTAGTTTTAATATACAAGACAAATAAAAATAGACGGAGGAAATAATACTATATTACTAGTATTATTATTTTTAATGACATTATTACATAGAATATAGAAAGGTGCGACAGACGGTGGAACAATAACTCTACACAATTTGCATTAGTTTCTTATTTAATTATAGAAAAAAAAAAAAAAAAAAGAGAGGAAATTTCGAGATAAAATAAATAGGAATATTTTCATCATGAACAAAGTTTGGTTGAGTGTCGTTTGTTTTGCAATTGCTTGACGTCAACCCCTCTTCTTTCTCAACTCTAAAATTCTAATCACAACCAAATAATCACTTCCCCTTTCCCAATTTACAGCTATGGCAACCAGTGGAAACAAGAATATGAACGCTAAATTGGTATGCTTCTCATCTTTGATTTAACATTTTTGCTTATGTTTTTGAGCTTAATTTCAATCAAGATTCTTTCTTTTTGCTATCTCTCATCTGGGTCCTCTTTAATTCTTCACAATCATCACCTGTATTATTTTTTGCTTTTGGGTTTGATCACCAAAAGTTCCTCAATTTGATTGATTTATTGCTCTTTGTTTTTTTTTATGTTTAAAAATTAGATATGGCTTTTTTCAGTGATTTTGTTCTTCTAATATATGCTAAATTTGATCTTTAACTTGGTTAATAATTTGCTGGTGCTATGTTGTCAAAGTAAAATTGGTTATGGTTTGGATTAGTTTGTACCCTAATATGCCAAACTTGATCTTTCACTTGGTTATTATTTGCTGATGCTATTTTATCAAAGTAAAATTGGTTATGTTTTTTTTCTCTGGTTGCTAACTTGCTATACTGTACATATATATTTTATTTTGATGCTTTTTGTGGTGTATAAATGTGTTGCTTGTTGGAGTATAGTACACTTACTTTTGCCATCCTTTTTTATTCCTTCAAGTACTTATTGTTCATGTTAATAATAATATGCGTACATGATTAGTATTTCCAATCTTGAGTTTCGATTTTTTTTTTCTGCTTCTTTGAGCCTTTACTGCTTCCATTCTTTTAATGTTTGGTATTCTGTTTCAATAAGTACACTTTACACTAGTAGACCATTATTTCAATTATTCTATGATGTAGTTCCTGATAAAAAAAATTATTCTAATGATGTAGTTTTTTCTGAACTTGATGCTGTTTATCCTGACATTGATAAGCTAATGAGGTGTATTTTGGTTTTAGGTGCTCCTTGGAGATGTTGGAGCCGGAAAATCTAGTCTAGTTCTTCGTTTTGTTAAAGGACAATTTATTGAATTTCAGGTAGGTGCTTGCTTAGTTTACAATTTGATATGTGAAGCCGAATGGTTTCTGCACTTACATTTTCCATTGGGGCCTTGGGACTTGGCTTAACTCGCTTATGTTATATGTAGGAATCAACAATAGGTGCTGCATTTTTCTCCCAAACAGTAGCAGTAAATGATGCAACTGTAAAATTTGAAATATGGGATACAGCAGGCCAAGAGAGATACCACAGTCTAGCTCCGATGTATTACAGAGGAGCTGCAGCTGCTATAATTGTTTATGATATAACAAATCAAGTAATTTTCGTACCGGTTTCTAATCAAATCCTTATAATTCACTCTATACTGAATATCTGCTAGCATGTTAGCTTGCTAATTGAGTTTCTCAATTCGTTATTGATAGGCATCATTTGATAGAGCAAAAAAGTGGGTTCAGGAGCTTCAAGCACAAGGTACCTTTGGGATCTTAAGTTCCATCCTTTTCTGTCTTCATTTCTGTAAGGCTGTATCTAAATGTTCCTAACTTCAACTAATGTCAGAAATATTGGGCGATGTATGATTAGGGAGGTTCAGATGTCTAGAATTATGATAAATTTTGGTAGCCAAAAAATGCTGAAAAACTCTTAAATTTTGGCTCTCAATTGGTGGGTAATATGAGGGATGGGTTGGCAATAGTGCTTTACCCATGGGTGAGTCTGAATTTGAATGTTGTCACAGAATGATGCTTGGCCAGATCAAAGGAACTAAGCACTGTTTCCTTTTCGCATGTGGTGCATACAACAGTGCTCTTTTAATGAAAAGTATTGTCTGTTCACATGTCTTACTTTTTTGTATTTCATGCTGGCCTCAGGTAATCCAAATATGGTGATGGCACTTGCTGGTAATAAGGCAGATTTGTTAGATGCAAGAAAAGTGGCTGCTGAGGTTAGTGTATTTTATTCCTCTAACTAATCACAGCTTTCCATACTATAGATAGTGATGTGCGGAAGCACCACAAAAGCTTAGTCGGAGGTGCTGTCAATTTAGACAAGTATCTAAGAGTTGGGTGAGTGGTAGAGTCAACTACAAGCCCGAGATGACCAGCTGAATCTAATAATATTCAGGGTTTAGAAGGTTTACCCTAAGGGGTTGAGGTTTCCGGCCGTGCTATTGTCTCCTCATGTTACTGAAAGTAAACCAGTCATTGAAATTAACAAGACGCATGTGCTTAAAGCTTCATTGTTGGTCTGCTCTTTTGTGTTCCTTTTTTTCCTTTCCCACTTCCCCTTTTTCTTTTTGAAGTGGAGCCTTGGAGCAACGGTAAGTTGTCTCCGTGTGACCAGTCACGGGTTCGAGCCGTGGAAGCAGCCACTAATGCTTGCATTAGGGTAAGCTGTCTAATGCGGGATGCTTTGTGCACCCCTTTTTATTTCCCTTTTAATTGCTTGGGTTGCTTTTCGAAAAAAATTTGGGTCCTGGGCCCCAATTCACTCTCTCTGTCAGTTGGAGTTGATGAATAAAACTTGACGTGCAATCTTTAATTGCAGTTCGGAATATTCTAATTGATTTGATAACTTTTAAAGGTAGAACTGTACTATATCCCAAAATAGTTCCTTTTCATTTTCCTGGATTAATTGATTGTTTGTTTTAAAGCCGTATAGAGTAGCTTCATTTTTGAGGATAAATTTCATAATTCATACTCCCTCCGTCCCATAATAAGTGTCACCTTAGCCAATTTTTTTTATCCCATAATAAGTGTCACCTTAGGAAACCAAGACATAAATTGGCTAATTTTTTCCAATTCTACCCTTAGACAATAAAGTAACATCTAAATGATGATTGGAAAAGCTACATAGTAACTTGGTATTGTTGGATTCCCAATGTCAAAAGGTTTACTT
This sequence comes from Lycium ferocissimum, assembly GCF_029784015.1. Taxonomy (NCBI): domain Eukaryota; kingdom Viridiplantae; phylum Streptophyta; class Magnoliopsida; order Solanales; family Solanaceae; genus Lycium; species Lycium ferocissimum. The sequence continues at coordinate 47,746,644 of NC_081343.1, read as the reverse complement.
CTTGTGCATGCTCTAATCAAGAGGTTAAAGTAATTTGTTTTTATTATATAGGGGTAATTTGGTAAACTTTACATTGCATTATTGATTTCTTAATACGCGTGTTTTTGGCTAAGGTGACACTCATTATGGGACGGAGGGAGTACTTGATTTTTTAAGGCTATAATAGCTTAGCTTTTTCGTGGTTTTTCATTGTAGTGGCAGAGATGTCGTGTAGCAATGATCTGAAGCTCCTTCATTGAGCATGAAAATAGAGTGCTACATAGTCTCATCTGTCCAATCGGCTTGGATACTAGATACAGATGCAGTTTAAGCATGCTAATTATGCTACCAAAGGATGTGGTGCAGCGGATGGGGCTGCTCCTCCCTTAACCAGAGGTCTCGGGTTCGAGCCCTGGGTATGGAAAAATTCTTGGTAGGGAGCGCTTCCCCCGAATGGGGCCCTACGCGGCGCGAATCCGGATATAGTCGGGCTCCAATGCGGGTACGGGACACCGGGTGCGAAACCAAAAAAAAAAAAATTATGCATAAGTGGTTGAATAAGAATTTTAATTATGCGTAAGTGCCTCAATGAGAATTCTCTTGATCTGGATTCAAGGGGAGCAAATTAATTCCTATCCTCAGATCCTAGTCTGAAATGAAGGTAATTTTTTCTTTTTTGAAGATGGTAAACCATGTCATATATGAAGGATACTTGCACAAGCTGTGTAGTACTGTAGTCACCCAAATTAAAAGGGATTACAATAGGAAGATCAAAAAAGCTTTCTATATGTAATCTAGGACATCAAAAATAGATTTTATGTTTTCTAGACATTCTTGTTTACACCAAAAATAGTAAAGGACTAAAGAATTCATCTTTAACTTCTGAGAGGGCTTCCTTTGTCTTCAAAACATCTTTGCTTTCTTTCCTTCTATAATGTTCTCCAAATACATGCTGGGGCAATCCTCTATCTCTCTTTCTGACCAGATAACCTTCCTTCTCTATTCCACCTACCTAGAACATCAGTTTAACCTAGTGGCATCACCCATGTAATGCCTCTCAGGTTGATGAAGATAATTCTTTTGTTAGTCTCAAATTAAAATGTCAATATTTCTTGATTGTTGACTCTTAATTTCTAATTATTAAGTAAACACAAAATATCCTTGCAAGTTTCCTTGTGCTAATTTATTTCCATCTTGTATTGAACTGTGCGTTTTTCGTAGATTCAACCACCTAATGTCAGAAATCTCACCAAAAAAATACTATATTCCATATGAATGAGTGGGAAAATGTTTTTGGAAACGCAAGCTGAAATTGCAGTATAGAAAGGAAAAGAAACGATAAGAAATAACAACCACGCAAACCAAAGGAAAGATAAAATAAAGAAGAAAAAACTCAGGGAAGGAGGTTAGACCGACGTTACGTGGATTCAGCTACTGGTAATCCGGTATGGAACTCTGTAAGTATACAGGAAGGGAACAGGGCAAGTTTTTAGTGTCTTTTAAAGAATCTTCTGTAAGTACCATAATCATATCATACCTCTTTGATAGAGATATGTTTAAGTAAATGAAGGATCCATGTAATATATAGGTAAAAGGGATTAGGGGCACCCTTTGCAATATGGGGATGGGTGAAATCTTCAACGACCAGTAAGAAGCGAAGAGGAAAAATTGGGAAATATTGGGGGCAGGGAGAAAGTGGTGTTGGTTGAATATAGAGGGAATAAAAAGTGGAAAGATCCATAAGCTGTAAATAAAAAGAGGAGAGTTGCAATTGTAGTCATATGTGGACAGCAAAGGGGAAGGGAAGGGCGTATTGGGCCGCCTTTTGTTGGGAGATAGGGCGTTTAGTAACGGCGGAGGGGGCTGTTGTTGTTGAGGAATAGGTTATTCATTTATGCAGATACTTTTCCAACTTCTCTGCGGGTACTTTTCTGACTTCTCTCTCCAACTCACAAGAAAAAAACAAGGCTCATATTGGCCGGAAGTATACAAGGCCAATAATCACAAGACCCATTATTCACCGATTTTCGAACTGTGTGACCGCTAACTCTTAGAGGTTTCTCAATTATCAAAAAAGAAAAACAACTATAAAGTGGGTAAATCTAGGCGCATAGATCATAATATAAACATGCATTGATATTTTCCTGTGGGATCTTTTTGAAAAGTCTGACGGTTTGTTAGAGTTGAGCTTAAAGCATCCGATTCCGCATTATATGTTTAATACTGTAGTTCCATTAGAATTTTCTTGTTGTTTCATTTCTTTTACTGTAGTTTGGCGTTGTTCCAGATTCGTAACTGAAATATTTCTGCCTGCTCATTATTCTAGCTTGGTTTTGCTTTAGTGGAAGGTTTGCCATGTTTAACACTGACGATCTGTATTTGTGATATCTTTAATTTGTATCATGGAAAATGATGGTGCTGGATATACTTTATTGCGTAGAAATGTAAGTTTTAGTTTTGTACCATTTCTTCTTTGTGGCGGAAAGAGGACCTTGGGGTGGTTGGGTTTTGACTGTCCCTGCTCTGGTTTTCCTATAATGTCACTCACTTCATTCCCTATTGTTGTGTTAGGACATAACATACACTCATATAAGTTTCTTTTTCTATTGAATTCTGATAAAAATGGTGAGATTTGTATGTCGGAATAGAGAATTTTTACTGTTAGAGAGCCTTCATTTTGATTGTTGGAATGAAATGGGTTCAAATGGAACAATATACATAATGAGGATTCAAATAGTCAACCTCAACTAAATTGGGATTGAGGGATAGCTGTTGTTGATAACGGTAGTCTGGGACGAACTGCGCACCTCAACTAATTAATTGGTACCACCAGTATAGGTACCGGGGAACTACAGAAACTAAAGTTTAGGTAGATGGGAAGAACTCACATAGTGTTCTTTCTACTGGGATTAGGCCATCCCCTAAACTCATGTGCAGTTCCTCTAACCTAGCTATGTAAAGAGTCGTCGTACAGGACGGAAAACTTGTGAGTTTGTTAAACCTGCGTTTTAGACATATCTGTAGAAGAAAACATTAAACAATCATTGTATTTTTTCTTATAACTGGGTTGGATAGTTAAAGTTAACATCATGGTCTGAGATTCAGTTGCTTAGTGAATGTCAATTCTTGATGCCTGTGACCCATTTTACAAATATAGATTTGTGTCTACGAGATTTGGAGATTTGGTGTTATCTGTTCAATTACTTAAGTATGCATCCACACATCTGAAAGCAATATGCATCCATAAGATCTCAAAAATTTCTTACTCAATTAGCATGATGTCAGAATTGATCTTCTGAATAACAACTTTTTCCACTGAGATACATCATTACTGATATGTTATTACTGATTTTTCAGGAAGCAGAAACATATGCGCAGGAGAATGGTCTTTTCTTCATGGAAACATCTGCAAAAACTGCATCTAATGTTAATGACGTTTTCTCTGAAATAGGTAAACACTTGCATTGATTTTGTGTTGTTTTATTAGCTGCCAACTGCTTTTGTTGTATGTCTTTTGCATATGAAGTCTCATTTCTGCTCTTATTGGCTACACATCACTATCATTGCGTTAGCAGTTTTAAACCACTGCTTATATGTATTTTGTATAACAAAACTAATTACTGGGAACAAAGAATTACTTTGATAAGTATTACTATTAAAGTAGAGGAACAAGAAATTATTAAACTAGTTATGGGGGATTGTTTTTGATGAGAAAGTCACCAGTCAGCGCAGCGCTCGACTATTCTATCAGGTCTTTGCACAAATTTTAATTGTTTTTGATGAGAAAGTCACCAGTCAGCGCAGCGCTCGACTATTCTATCAGGTCTTTGCACAAATTTTATTTAACTTTTATTAGCTAATTATATTTCAGATATGATAATAAAAAAAAATACTAGAGTGAATAAAGTGATTTATATGTAGTATGACAAGAAATGATAGGAGTTAGAAGTCAACTGGCCAGGCCTTTGGGTTCATATTTAAACATGTTTGATTGCGTAAACGCTCTTAAATTCTACTATCATTCTCAAGAGTAAGCTTGTCATCATATAGTGGATATTTAACTGGTTTCTTTGGAACTTCCAATTGTTGTGGTAGTTGAACTTACCTATTAAATTTTTTCTGCAATGAAGTCTCCAAGTTGGATTTGTTCAACTAATTACTACATGTATATAACTGGCCACCTAGCATTTTTATATCTGAATATTCTTAAAACTGTTTATTCACTTGCAGCTAAGAGACTGCCTCGGCTTCAGCCAGCACAAAATCCATCAGGGATGGTTCTTATGGATAGGCCTGCCCAAACACCGGCTACTGCTTCTTGTTGCTCTTAAATGTCTTTACTGGTGCTTCTCGTCTAAATGCTGTTTTTCTTTAATGTGTTTGCGCTGATTGTTCGAGTTTGTTGTGCCATTTGGCCATCATTGTACAGATATTTCATGAAAAATTCTTCAATGTGATTTACTCTTTTTTATCTGTCCTCATGTAATGAGATTATATGACACGCTATTAAACAATATATGCTATCACTATTTAGTATTCATTGGGGCCATCAGTATGAGGTTGAGGTGTAATAGTTGTATCGTAGTGAGTATCAGTCATGAGATTGAGGTGTAATAGTTGTTGTATCGGAGTGAGCATCAGTCAGCAATCAGCTATGCATGTAGTTGACCTAATCAATCTGAATTATAGAATAGACGAGCAATATACTTGTTTTAGATTATGTCTGTGCTTTCTAATTGTATACATGTATGATCTTAGTTCGCGGTTAACTAAAGAACAATCCCTTTCATTATATTGGGATATATCTTCATCTGTTTGGAAATTTATTTAATTTAAAATGATAAGATGCCAACTATCATAAAGAAACGGAACTAATCAAAGATTAATACAACACAATATAGTATGAGGAGAAACACTCGAAATTCTAGGAGGACGATATCAGAGCAAGACCTCAAAATCGACCCACTGAAAGTTTCAATAATAACATGTGATGATACAAAAATATTACACTGAGCTCGCTTTTATTACTCTTCATTGCATCTCTCTATCTATTGTGTCCCTTAACAAAAACATATTTGTTCTCCACTCTCCACTGACAGATCGACTGATATCCATATTTTATGATTTTATTTTCAATACCCGTTCAAAGCTAAAACAATTTTTTTAAAGTTAAGAGCTATATATTAATATATATGTAGCGAAAACTTATTTCATTAGTCTAAGAGGACTATATACAATCTTTTTTCCAATATGCGAGCATCATAAATATTCTTATTCACTATCATTTCTATGCTAAAAAAACTAAAGCAAATACTACAGTGATAAGATTGTAAGAATTCCATCCCTTCTTTCTGGCATTAGCGATAGAAGATTATCCTGAGTAGTTACATCTATTCAAAGTAAAATCTTAACAATCTGTTCCTCAATAGCAGAAAAATTAGATCATGTTTTTGTTTATCAATAAACCTTATTATGTAATGCACATGCATGCAGTTTCTCGATGTTTTCCTTTTAAAAAATGAGCAACAAAAGGGCAAAAAAGAAGAGAGGATAGATATGTCATATTCAAAATGATTCTTTATTTCCCAGCAACTAGAATACATTTCAGCTCAATCCTTCGGGCTGAACGAAATTCATCTTTGCTTGTACTTTTTTCAAAATTAGAAACTTCATCAATACACAAACGCATCATAAAACAAAAGAAACACTAAATTCAAAATCACAACTTCAAGCTGAGGTCCATATCTAGTCATTTTCATTGGACACAAAAGCAGCAGAATCCACCAACTTCCGTTAATATTTATTTAGCTATGTCTTGTGAAGCCCCTGAGAAGCTGCAGCTGAGGCACAATCAGTAGTTTGAAATCCAATTCTTTCCTTCTCCAAGTCATACACAACTTCCACATTTTGTTGTTGGAAGTTTCCGAAAATCCCAGCTGGCCCCTTTTCAGAATCTTCCATGCTTTGGAACAACAAGCATTTCACTACTGTTGAGTTTTTTGGAGCACCCATGGCATAGAAGTTATTCCCATTGGGCAAAACAAGGCTCACATTGTTCAAGAAATGGAATGTAATTGAGGGGAAATCATCGGTACCTAGACTATTAATGTTGTTATTAGGGCATGGGAGCCTATAACATAGGTCAAACACTGTCCGTGCCTCGATTTCTTCAGCACGTGGGTAATTTATGGATGATCGAAGGGTGGTGAGAAGATTCGAGTAGAATGGTTCAGGTAGGTGAGTGTAAGTGGTTCCGGAATCAATCAACATTCCTCCATTGCCTAAAGAATCAAATTCTCTCAAGGTTAAGGGCACTTTTGTAATAGCACCATTCCCCACAGTTATACCCTCTAGGCCAATGTAATAGAAATTAGGGTACATAAGGCTTTTCAACATAGGAGTAAATTGGAAATTTTCTTTGGAAGAAATGGCTTGGTCACCTACAACTAGAGGGCTAGATATATTAGGGTTATTTGCAAACTTGAAAGGCAAGAAGCAATGTGAAAAACCCTTTTGAAGGAACCCTAATTGAGCAGGTAAAGAAAGTGGACCTTTCCCGAACCCTACAATCCCAATAGGCTCTCTATAAGTTGTTCCAACACATCCAAATACAAACTTTGGGACTTCCCTAATAGAATTAGGGCTTGTACTGATCCCATGGACTCTCAGGGTATCCCTAGTTAGGGTTCCCGACACGATACCTTCACCATATGTGTAAGCAAAAGAAGGACATGGCCTTGAGCAAGTGCCCTTAAGTTGGCTATTCAATGAGCATCCAGCAATGGTGCATTGATCGAAAGGGTTATCGGAGCTGTGGATATTAATACAAGAGGGACTGGCACAAAAATCTCTATAGGAAGAAGATGAAGATGAAGGAGAAAAGTTTGACATTAGTTTATGATTCTTATAGTCATCACAATCTATACAATCAAATGATAGGTTACCACAAGGTACCCAAGTAAGGTCACTCCCTGTGTCCATATACACTTGGATAATTTGTGGGGGTGTCCCTACATTCAAAGATATCAAATAACCGTCTGTCACTTCTCTCAACGGCTCCCTTATGTCCCATGTTTCCGAGGTTTTTTTCACTAAATTATACGAAGATTTAGGTATTGAAAGGGTGGTTTTCGTACGAGTTAAACCTAACACCACGGAGGAAGAAGGTTTTTTTTCCTTAGCATAGCATTGGTTGAACTCAAACAATGCACTGGAAAGAAAGAAGGAGATAAAGAGGTAAGTTGAGAAGCTGAAAAATGCTGTCATTTTTCTCAATGTTCAATTTTTCACATGAAATAAGGTGAGGGGAAGCTGATATTTATAGCAATTTCTAGTATCAATGGTGGAAATTAGGGTTTCTTGAATTTTTACTTAGGCTTTTCTGTGCTTACTGATGTTGCATGCATTATGGTGAAGAATGATTAATTAAGTTTTCCTTTTATTTGTTGTTTCTTGGTTAATTGGTATTTCAATATTTTTTTTTGGTATAGGAAAGAAAATAAGAAAAGTGTACAGACCACAGAGGAATCTTATTGCACAGTTACTTTAAGTGCAATATGATGACAACTTTGTTTTATATTTTTTTCTTCAGATGTTTGCGGCAGTAAAAAAATGAGTTTGCATGGCTTATACTCATTCTAGAAAGGCACAATAGGCGGCATTACCTGAATAGATAGATTCCGAACGTACCAATCAATTGAAAAATTGCTAGGCGTGCTGTTATTTCTATCAATTATGTTTATATTAATATATATTAGTTATTATCATTATAATTAAGGGATGTTAACTGTCATTATGTTATTATTAATAAAGCAGAGAGGCTGCCTTGTGGAAGAAAATGAGATGGATGAGTGGTTGGCACGAACAGTGCACGTGGAAATGCACACAAAATATGCTACTTATGAACTAATCGTTTTGCTAATCCATATTAATTAGATGATGACATGAGAAGCAGTGAACCTGACACAGATTAACATCATGAGAGTTGGACCACTGTTTATATATGTTTGTCACTATGAGAGAGGATTATGGGTTCGCTCGGCATATTAATTTCTTTTAACCTATCATATTATTATTATTATTACTAGTGAATTTGCCGCGCTTCGCACGGTCATAAAAATAGATAAATGAAGGTTAAAAAGGTTCTCCTTATAATTTTAATTGTATAGATTGGATAAATTATGGTTCATTATTTTTTTGGTTAGCTCAAACACTTTCCATATGACCAATTTGACAAAAACGTATTTTGTAAGAAAAAATGATATTATCTGTGAATCACCATATAAATTTCTATATTAACCATATGTTATTGTATTTCTTCGTTAAAGAAAAATCAATAATTTGATTTTATTGTACTTCTTCGTTAAAGCATCATCAATAATTTGATTCAACAAAATTATTCTTTTGCTTCTTCATTACTAAAAGGAAAGTTTACTCACTTAAATCAATTTTTATATCTGAGTGATGTAATTCATATATAATTTGAGTATATAAAGACAATCTCACAATGGATATACTTCACTCAAAAATATAATATCTACGTTTCAAGTAATTAGCTGAGTAAAAAATATATTCTTAGACGAACAACTTTTTTAGGGACATAATTTTTTACTTTTTCACTAATTTTTACAAATTTTAATCATTTTCTAGTTTTAAGATAAGATTTATAAACAGAAAATTTTAGCATTCAAATTTAGATATATTTCTTTGATTATCTGAAAATGGAAAGAAGAGGAAATACATTTTAGGAAACTTCATTTTTCTTGCAGTTATATATAGGTGATTTGTACTTGGACTTGTTTTATGTTTAAATTTGATCTTAACTTCATTAGGTAGTTAAAGTTTCATATATGAAAATAACACAAAGGGAGAGCATGACAATAATTTCGGCACTGTTTTTCAACTATGTAATTAAGCTGTAATTTCTATCACAATTTTCCTTATTTATTTTTCCCTTTTCCTGTTTATTTATTTCTTTTCACCTCATCAAATCATTATTATTATTATTATTATTATTATTATTATTATTATTATTATTATTATTATTATTATTATTATTATTATTATTATTATTATTATTTAGTAGTAGTAGTCATCGTCTCCGAGCAGGCGCGTTTCGCGTGTACCCATATATGAAGATACAAATTTTTAAAAAAATCATATTCTTAAGTAATTGAAAAAATATTAAAAAATTATAAACCATTTTGTCCTTTTTTTGAACAATAATTCCATCAATCATCTTTTTAATCTGTTATCGAGGAATCATATTTACACAGTTAATCAATTATTGTCTTCATCGTTTTTGACTTTTTATATTATAGAAGTTAGTCAATTCTGTGAGTCTTTAATTGCCTGTAAGAACTTGGGTGACATTTGTTTCTGAGAAGGTTTTTCAGTTTTGAAAAAGCATTTTTAGGAAACATGCACGTTTGTTGCAAGTGTGTTTAGAAACAAATTTCAAGTAGCCTTTTCAACAAACTTGTTCTATCGAGAAATGATTTGAAAAAAAAAAAAAAAAAAAAAAAGCTTTCAACTTCAAGAACGTTTACGCATCTTCAATAAAAAAAGGAAACTAAAACTATCTTAGTATATTTTTCTATTGCACATCTCTCTATCTTATAGAGTTATACTACTTGAATCGTTCATAAGATAGCTAATGTTGGTCACGACTGTGAAGGGCTTTAATAATATATTTTACCAAGTCTCATTAACCAATTTGTCATTCTTTCTTTATACGTTAGCACGAGATCGAGTTTAAGTTGTTCATACAATCAGGTTAATTATAAAGTAATTGTAAATAAATCTTTATAATGAATTTAGTAACTAATATGCTATCATTAGTTAAGCATCACCGATTGTATAGAAATCGTTACAACATCTAGTATATAACTTAAATATACATATTACATAAATGCATCTAAATACATGTATTACATATGTATTTTGTACATTCATAGACACCCTTTCTGATCTTCAAGAAAATAGTCCAATCTGACATTGACGACTTTCCACAATTACCAGCGTCCAATCTGTCGATCTATTTGCAATTCAGCAATGCATCTCTGTCGTTGACATTTCCTGAAACATTGACGGACAATAATATTAAAGCATATATATAGCTATTGATGCAACTTCAATGCCTTCGTAAAAGAGTAACAAAAGGATAAATATAAAGTAGCAATTAAATCAAAATAATTCTACTAATATGAAGTTACCCAGCTGTTTCAACCAAAATTGAACTTTCAGGATAAAAAATGAAGCAACTATAATTATAACCCAAAGACCAGAACGATCTCTATGAATAGCTGTAAAAGGAAAAAGAAGGTAGTTACCTCAAAAAGCCATTGCTTCCTTGCTCATCTTTTAGGATGAAAAATGGGAAAATATAAGTCTGCTTTTCATACTGCAGCTCCACTTTATACGGTGCAACAAACGTGTGATAACACTATACGTAATTGTTATTATCAGAGGAAGCTCAAAGGACAAAACAAATAGAGATTAAATGTAAATCGACTACCATTGGCAGATGAAACAATTCTTTACAAAATTTTCATAATTGCAGCCTTCAATGACTGCTGGAAAATTAATAGGTTGAGAGTACTATAAAAAGATATCAAAAATTTCAACGTATATCAGATACATCATATTAATTTAATGATGTATTCACAATTTAATGAAAGTAGTGAAAGAGACTCAATTTATTATGAAATACTTTTACATGTTAAATATGTAATTAATATTGAAGGAACAATTTAGTTTTGGAGGGTAAAAATGTCATTCAATATTTGATGGGCATTTTGGTAATCCAACTTTACACTTTGAAGCTTCCCACTTTTAGTACATTATGATATGATGATTATCATCATTTTTAATAGGAAATGAGTGAACGATCGAATCAAAATGATTAACGACATGCTTATCATCCATAAAATTGCTTTACTACATCATATGTTTAGGTAATCATCATTCTAAAATCATGAAATTCTCCTCAACAAGATGTCTAATTTCATGTCAATTAAAAGCCTGCTAAGCGTAATCGCAGTCTAGATCTTCTTTAATAACGTGCACATTATTAGAGGCTCTTAGAGCAAACCATTAACAAATCATCAATGAAAGAGCAAATAATGACATATGAATTTTTCCAACATTTAGGGCCTGTTTGGAAAGCCACCTGGTAATTGGAATTGGTGTAATTACTAGGGTAGTAATTACACAGTAGTGTAATTACAACGACCTGTTTGTTTGTCATAATGTAATTACAGTGTAATTACAAGCGTGCTGTTTGGTTGCACAAGTGTAATTACAGCTTAGTTTAATTTAAAAATAAAATTTAATTATAAAAAAAATTAATATTTAAAAAATATTTGCCTTTATAAATGATATTAAATTAGTTATTTAATAACACATTATTTCTTGAAAATATATTAATTAATAATCATATATTTGAAACTAATATTGTAAAAAATAATTGATATATATTTTTCAAATTAATAATATTTAATTTTAATGGGGGGAGACTAACATTGGTAAGATAAGTACCACAACTTTTTCTCTCTCTAGAGTTTTCCTCTCGGCACACGTTAACTGCTAACATACGCCAGCGGAGAATGGCTCGAGGCAAAGGGAGGGGGAGGAAGGCGGCTACAAGACTGGATATGGATGAAGTTGTTGCGGCGGCAATAACCAAACAACTGAAGAATTCTATGCTTACCCCAACCAATAAGGGGGCAATAGCACAGGGGAAATCAACTAACACTAGTGGTACGATGCAATCTCCGGTGAGCGCTAAATCAGGTACGCCTGTGACTGAAAGTATGTCCGCAATGGAGAATGGTATGCTAATGGAGACAAGCTCGGGAACGAAGGACTCGATTGAACACCTTAGTGAGAAGGAACCAATTAATATTGCTGATAAGAGAGCTGGCACTCTAGTACCGGCAAACAATAAGATGCCGGCAGGTCCAAATTTGGTACTGCCAAGTGTCAACCATGAAGAACAAAAATGGATAGGGTTATTCAATTCAAATAGACTAGCAACAAAGGGAATGAATCTATGCTATGTCCCTCCAGTAATGAAAAATGGAGAAAAAGTAGCCCAATTAGCCAAGGAGGAGGTCGACTTTGAAACTGTGAAATGGATGAACTCCATAGGGTTATATGTCGTTGGTGAATCTCCATCTATTGGTGTGATCCAAAGCTTTATAGCGACTCAATGGAACGATGTGACAAAACCTGAGATCTTCTACCACAATAATGGCTATTTTCTAGTGAGGTTTGCTACACCGGAGGACCGTGATTTGATAATATATTCTGGGCCATATATGTTGAATAACCGTCCGATGATAGTGAAAGGATGGAACCCTGGCTTCAATTTCAATGACGAAATGCTACGCACCATTCCACTCTGGGTTCGTCTACCCAACTTACCTTTGAGCTGTTGGGGAAAGGACTCTTTGTGTCTAATTGGTAGTACAATAGGAAGGCCAATATTTGCGGATGAATGTACAACTGTTGCGAATCGAATTTCATATGCTCGATTGCTTGTGGAGGTGGATGTTACCTATGAATTTCCAAAGCAAGTGAAGGTCGAGGACCCTGCTGGTACTATTTTTGAGCAAATAGTGGAATTTGATTGGAAACCTCAATACTGTACCAAATGCCCGCAAATTGGGAATATATGTCCTCAAGAGCCAGCTCCTAAGAGAGAAGTAATCAAGAAGCAAGTTAATCCGACATGGAAGAAACCAATGAATATGAGGGAAGCACAAAATATGGTAAAGGATAAGGGTACAACAAGAAATGCAGCACCACAGAAAATTCCTAGTGCTCAGGAACCTGTGGGAGATAAAGCAAATACTAATGTTCAGGCCCCAGCTGAGAAGTTCGGAAAGGAGTGGCAAATAGCTAAGGGAGGATTACTAGCTAAGGTAAATCCTAACAATCAAACTATGTCCATCTCTAATGTTTTTAACCCACTGAGTGTGGAGAAGAATCACGGAGTTGTAGCTCAAGTCCATGAGGGTAATGAGGTAGATGGTAACATAACAGGTGTTGGTTGCCTACATAAAATCATTCCTCAAAAATGAGAGTGGTGTCTTGGAATGTTAGGGGCCTGATCCAGGCCTATAAGCAGAAAGAACTGCACGCTTTTGTGCAAAAGAATAAAGTGGGTTTTTTAGCTATAGTGTACAACAGAAGAATGCAGCAAAGATAGTTCAAAAGGTGGTGCCAAGATGGCATTGGCAACACAACTATCAAAATGGAAGTAAGGGGAGAATTTGGGTAGTATGGGATGCTAGGCAATGTGATTTTACGGTCATTAAGTAAGTCCCATGATAAAGACATCGGCTATCTCGAGTCGTATGCAACCAATTAACAATTATATATGGTATGCATACTATTCAAGATAAGAAACCACTATGGAAGGAATTGCAAGATATATCAGGTACTATGACAACCCCCTGGCTAGTAATGGGTGATTTTAATGCAATTATGCATGTAAATGATAGAACTAAAGGTGCTCCGGTACAGGATCCAGAAATCACGGATTTTAGTAATTTCATGCTTGATACAGGAATGACAGAAATGAAGTGTGTTGGTAGGGATTACACCTGGACCAATCACCATGCTTATAGGAAGATTGATAGATCATCGGGAACCAAACTGGAAGGGGAGTGGAAACATATGTGATGGATCCAAGTTTTTCTGATCATTCACCACTGAGTGTGCTGATTGAAAATGGAGCAATAACAGGAGGAAAACCATTTAAATTCTTTAATTGTATGTTGGAGCACTCAAACTTTATGAACCTGGTGGAAAGAGCATGGAAGGATAGTGTGCCAGGGAACTCAATGCAAAGATTGTGGAAGAAACTCAAAAATGTGCAGGTAGCTCTTAAAGGTCTGAACAAAAGAGAATACAGCAGTTATGAACTCGAAACGATAATGCCGTAAATTTACGCCTGCGAGGCAACCGGCAGGGTGCTTCAACTTTATTTGATGAGGAGAAAAAAGTTGGAGAAATGGCGTTCGGTGGAAAGGATATTAAGGCGAAGTCTATATATCAAAGTGTACAAACTTAACATATTTTTTTGCGTGTATGAAAAACAGAACTGCACATAATATGATAAGAAGCTTGGTAACAGAAACAGGTAATATTGTGGAGACGGTGATAGAGGTAGAGGGAGAGATATTGAAATTTTACAAAAAATTGCTCGGCACTTCAGCTACAACTCTTCCTTGTATTGATGAGGAGATTATGAAGACAGGATATACACTAAATAGGCAACAACAATTATAGCTTATTACTCCTATTACTAGGGAGGAAATATTATATGCAATGAAGTCAATAACGATAGCAAGGCTCCGGGGATAGATGGGTTCAATGCAAAGTTCTTCAAAAAAACTTGGCCAATTATTGGGGAAGATATTATATCAGCAGTCCTGGATTTCTTTAACCATGGCATTTCACAACCCCCCCCCAAATAACTATGCTTATCCCAAAAGTAAAACATCCATCCACTATAAAGGAATTTAGACCTATCTCTTGTTGTACAGTGGTGTATAAAATAATTTCCAAAGTCATCACTGCTAGATTACTGTTATATCCCGAGTTTTCGCCTATTCGGAAAAATTCGAAATAAACTAGGCTTGAAAGGAATAAGGCTATGTTGATTTTATTTTAAATGAGCGTGTGATGTTCATGACCTAATAATGTGGAAATAGCGAGAAAGACGAGGGACAAAAATCGGGAACTTCGTTAATTTCGGAATTTTAAGACGAGGCCACGACCAATTGGGCCACAAGAATAAAAGAGGAGCAAAGTTGGCCCAAATGAGGGGGGGGGTGGCCGGCGAAAGCCCCTCATTTTATTAATTTTCCATGTGATCATTTATCTATTAATAGAAACTTCAAGAGAAAGAAAGAACAAGGAAGAGCAACAAAAGAAACTTTGAGAGAAAAGGAGAAGCAACCATACGAACTTCTAAAGAATCACCAAGAAAAAAGGTGAGGAGAACAAGTAGTTTTCTATAGCAATTCAACTCATTTAGAGGTAAGGAACAACATAGAGTAATTGTTGAAGCTTGCGAGGCACTTCTTCATGCAAAATTGAGGCCAAAACACCGATGTGAGGAAGTGAAAGGAAGAGGTAAGATTTCATGTTTATTTTCATATATTATGGATGGTTTGTAGGTGTTGTGAAGTGGAAGTGATGGAAACTATGAATATGTAGTTGTTATGCAAGTTGGCCGTGTGCCTATGTGTGTATAGCCGTGCATATGTGTGGCATACTAAGAGTGATGAAACAATTCTATTTAGCTTGTTGTGTGTGTTGTTGTAATGTGTTGAATTGAATGGAAATCATGAAGATACAAATGTTGATGTTGAGCCGTGAAAGTGGCCATTTGGCCGTGTATGTGTGTTGTATGTTATAAGTGATGAGTCGATTGTATTTAGCATGTTTGTATGTTGTTGTGGAGTGCGAAAATGAACGAAACTCATGAAATCTTAGTGATAGGGGCTGGCCTCAACTTTGAGTTATGTGTTATATGGTGTTTTGGTTGTTGTCGTCATGCGTTATATGATGTAAAAATGATGGTTAATGGTCCAAAAGTAAAAGCTGTGTGGGGATTTTAAGGATTAATATGACGTAATGTGGTTTCTTGAACTTTTAAGAATAATGTTGTTTAAGCATGGTTTGTTGATGTAAATTGTGAATTGTGAAGGAAAGAATATGTTTGGTGTTATTCTTGGGTTTGGAGGCAATTTCGGGTAAGTTGGAATAATATTTGGCTTGGTTAAAATATTGTATGACTTGCTTAAGTGTTCTTGTATATGGTTGGAATGTGTTTGGATTGGACATCAAAGTTGGAATATATATATATATCGTAAATTGATATTGTAGTTTGGTTGTTGGTTTGGTTGTTGTTAGATTCGACCGAGTATAAGTCTCGGGGTGCATTTACAAAGTCTTTGCCGAAATTTCGGTAGAATTTAATGCTCGTCTAGAATTGAATTCATAAAGGCTTATGGCTAATGATAACATACTTGGCGTTATGTAGATCTTGGCAAACCCGAAGCTTGAAGGTTGGTTTTGCTTGTTATGCAGCGAATAAGGTATGTAAAGCATCGCTTTCTCTTTTGGCATGTCTTAGCGATACTAGGTTGTGACCCGAGCCTTGGGTTAATTCTACTCTTAGAATCCGAGCTTAGGTATGAACTTTGTTCGTTCCTTAAAAATCTACTCTTGGATGGGACCAAAACAAGACTTTCATGTTTTCAAAAGATTAAGTTTCAAAGGTTTTGCAAAGAATTTTGACTACAAAAGGTCCCGAACTTCAAACGTCCGTAACTTTTGCATACGAGCTCGGAACGCCCCAAGACATAATAGATAAGCTTATAAGGCATAACTTTCCCCAAACCACCATAGTCGGGCTCGGATGGGGGCCGGCACCCGTTCGTGGGGCCCGCGGCTTTTATGCTCGTCATAATGATTCTTGAAGAAGTTAGTGTTATTTTCCTCTTCGACTTCCGCATATGGTTTCTTATTTGATTAATGAGTTATGAATATGGTTTTATGCATATGGTTACTCACGACTCTCGCCGTGCTTATGGTCGTCATCGTTCGCGATCGGGGCCGGTTGCTATGCTCGTGCGCCTTATGATATACATTCCGGTGCGATGTTGTGTTACGGTTCGCCGAGTTCCTCTCCCGAGGGCCGGTTCATGTGTGTTATGGCGTTAAGGATGGCTACGATGTGTTACGGGATTTGTCGGGTTACGGAGATATGAAATCCTACGGTGTGATCTTTGGGCGTGGCGCCAACGACAGGCGGGCGACCACCGTTCTAAGAGCCTTTGCATGAACTATGTTTTTTTTGCAAATGTTTTAATATTTTGCATATTATGTTTACCTTTGTATTTTGCCATTATGATTCTGTATTCTTTCTTTATACCATGGCATTTTACAACCCCCTTCGGGGGGCCCATGCCCGCAGTACCGACGCGCGGTTAGCGGGATCCACCGCCTAGGGTATCTACTCGCATTTTGGAGAGCGCTCTCTTCGTCCAAGTCCTATATTTGGTATATACTTTTCCGATGCATATGTACATATTTATTCGGGGGGTACGACGGGGCCGTATAATATGTTTTTGTTATTTTAGAGGTCCGGGATCTACGTAGGGTAGGGTTACGTACGACTATATGTGTGTGTTATGTGTTTTTGGGCGGTCCGCGCGCGCGCCTAGTTGGCTTGCCTTTTGTGTATACGATGGTTACATAAGCTATGATATATGTTTGCTATTTTGCGACAATCTGAAGCCATATGTGATTATGTATGATTATGCGTGGCAGTATGTAAATTCTGAGTATTAGGTGCGTACGAGTGTCCAACTCGGACACTAGTCGCGACCTACGGGGTTGGGTCGTGACAATTACAACCTGTGATGTCTGCTCTAGTTGATCCAACACAAACAACCTTTGTCCCAGGAAGAATAATATTGTGCTCAGTCATGAATTGGTAAAGGGATATGGGAGAAAAAACATATCTCTAAGGTGTATGCTCAAGGTTGATATGATGAAGGCTTATGACTCAATATAATGGACTTATATGGAACAAATCTTGATCAGCTTGGACTTCCCTACTGTATTCATCACATGGATAATGAAATGCCTGAATTTTGTTGCCTACTCAATAGTAGCCAATGGTAAACCTTCAGTCCCATTTCAAGCAAAAAAGGGACTTCTGCAAGGTGACCCTTTGTCACCTTACCTATTTGTTCTTGCCATGGAATATCTATGTAGATTACTCAAGGAACTGAAACATGATAAAGCTTTCAAATTTCATCCTAGGTGTGCCAAACCCTAAATCATACAACTTAGGTTTGCCGATGATCTTTTGTTGTTCAGTAAAGGAGATTTAACATCAGTAAAGAAGCTATTTGATCACTTTCAGAAATTTTCAAATGCTTCTGGTCTCCAGGCTAATGTGCTGAAATCTTCCATTTACTTTCTAGGGGTAAAAGATGAGGTTCAACAGCAGATACTTACACTTCTGGGTATGACTAAAGGGACTCTTCCTTTTAGATACTTAGGGGTACGACTAAGTGCTAAGAGATTGTCTCTAGTGCAATGTCAATCATTACTACACAAAATGCTAGGTAAAATCACCTCATGGACTGCTAAACTACTATCATATGCTGGAAGGGTGCAATTGATGCAAAGCATACTATGCTCAATACAGAATTATTGGTCCCAAATTTTCCTGTTACCCAAAAAAGTTGTTGAGCAAATAATAAGAATCTGTAGAACCTTTCTTTGGACAGGAAATGTTGAGGTGTCCAAGAAAGCACTGATTGCTTGGGACAGGTTATATTTGCCTAAGAGTGCTGGTGGGCTGAATTTCCTTAACATTGGACTATGGAACAAAGTTGCACTGTGCAAATTACTATGGAATCTTTGCAATAAAAAAGATAAACTATGGGTTAGATGGGTGCACCTGTACTACATAAAGGAAAGTGTCATAGAAGAAGTAGCAGTCAACCAAGCCTCATGGATAATCAAGAAAATTGTCAAAGCAAAAACATACATGGAGGTTGCTGGTTTGAATATTGAAGATGAGATGAAGGTGAAATCATTTTCTATTAGGCAAATGTACTTAAAGCTACTGGGTCCCTTGCCTAAGGTGAATTGGAGAAGACTAATTTGTAGTAATCCTTGCCCACCAAAATGGTTGTTCATGGTGTACTTAGTGGTAAATGGGAAGATATATACTAAAGATAGGTTGATCAAATGGGGTATAGATGTGGGACCATTATGCCAACTATGTAATGGGGCTGATGAATCATTAAATCACCTATTTTTTACATATCCTGTTGCTGCAGAGATGTAGGGTAAGTTGCTGGAATGGCAAGGGATAGTAAGACAATGCTGGGAATGGCCTGAGGAATGCTCTTGGATGGTGAATCAGCACAACACCAACACAGCAAGATCTATTATATACAGGATGACATTGGCAGGATGTGTATATCAACTTTGGCATGAGAGGAATCAAGTGATCTTTCAAAAAACGAGGAGAAGCGTAGAAATGATGGTAAAAGCAGTAATACAGGAAGTGTATTTCCGAGCTAGTATGATATCTAAGTTAGCTAGGGCCTTAACTGATCTTAATTTTTATCCTAGTTAGGTTGATGTGTAGTCTATAGATAGGAAGCTGTAGCAGATGTTGGGACTGTGTCCAGTGCTGCTGATTTTTTCTTGACCTATAATTCTTCCACTTGGTAATAAAAACACTTAATTACCAAAAAAAAAAAAATTAATTATAAAACTTAAAAGAAGACTTTTTTTGTGAGAACGTCATGGATTGAATGTTTGACAAAAAATAATATTTATAAATATAATGCCATAACATTATTCAAATGTTTGACACAAAAAATTATCAAATGTAAGTGGAAAATAAACAACATGCAATGCGAAAGCAAATAACTTAAAATTGAAAATATAACCTAAATTCAAAATCTAAAAGAAAAAGTCTAACATAATACTCTTATGTCAAATTTCAACATTACAGAAGCAAGTTTCAACTTAATTTAAGTAAATAATTCAAAAGAAAGGGAAAATATAAATCTATAACCTCATTCGCAACGAAATTCTCTTTATAACGTCACTCGTTATATGTCAAGTTTGTTAATGACTCATTCTTTCCAATATTAAGAGGTGTAGTTTAAAAAAATAGAATAATAACACGGTTATGCTAAATGAATAAAAAAAAAATATGAGCAATTAAATGGAACCACAAGAAGTAAAGGTTGGGAATGAAAAGAAAGGAAATGAAAAATAAATAATAAAAAGAAAAAATACATTTTAAAAAAAAAAAAATTAAAAAGAAATTAAAATAATAGAAATAAAAAACCAAAAGAAATTAAAATAATAGAAATAAAAAATAAATTAAAATAAACAAAAAAGAAACAAACTAAAAAGTAACCCTATAATTACACCCAATTCTCAAACAGGCCAAACTATGAATTTACACCCAATTACACTCATTTTCAATTACATGGGTGGCTTTCCAAACAGGCCCTTATATATTGATCCTATGTCACGATCCATAGGAATAACCGTGCGTAGTTTACAAAATTCCCTCGAAGTTAGTCGACGTAATATGATACTCGCATACATCATATCACAAGCCAAAGCTGCTACTACTAAATCAAATTTTAAAATACCAAATTAGGTTTTGGAAGAACCTACTGCTAAATCAAACTTTGAAAAATAACTAAATCCTTCCAAAACTAATATAGATTGAAGTGAGCTGATTCCTTTTTTCTCCGATGATGTCAAAAATCGTGGTATAAGTGTTAATACAAACCAAACGACCTTAACTGTTCTAAAACGACGCATGCATAAAAAATCTAAGGACTAAACAAACAATGTGCTATGAAGAAAAAGTAAGATGCATGATTCACGAATGATCATCTGTAGAGATAGTGGCCACCATGCCACTAATTAAGAAGAAGACAAATACAGGTCTTGATTTTCAAAAATGTATAATCATTTTATTTTCAAAACTCACTGATCCCGACTAATTTAAATTTGTGTTGTGTATGATTTACAAAAAGAAAAACAGTTCTTCCTGCGTATGTTAGTATATTCTTAGGACTCGAACTTGTAATTTCTAATTAAAAGAATAAGGAATTTTGTTCATCCCGCTACATCTGTGATCGGTACCTCCCTTGGTTGATTTATAAATATTGAAAACAAAGACAGCTTAATCAAAGTACAATGGCAGCAGTCTCGAGACAGATTATAATGCAGCAAGTTTGATCTGATGTGGACATGACACTAAGTTCCTTAAACTACGCCATCTTGTCATCATCTCTTCTGTTTTTCTTTTTCTTCTTGTTTTTTGTTTCCTAAATTGTTTTCATTTTACCCCTTTGTTGTTCTGCTTTAAAACTCCACACGCATACAGTCAGAATAAAGCACTTAACGCACCTATACTTCCGAAATTTTCTTCATTTGCTTCCTAACTCCCCAGCTAAATATAAGGATTTCATCTCATGAGATGAAATCATGTCCAACTTCAGAAATCCAAATTAGTAGGCCGTTGGCCATAGAAACCAAATATTTTTCCCTTTACTTTTGAAGTTGGAGTTGTGTTTGATTATAGTTTTTGCAAAGAATATTTGATTGTTTGAATATATTGCGTTGTATTTTTATGGCCAAACGTTAATTTTCAAATAAAGTAAAATAATTTTTCAGGAAAAAGTGACTAATTCTCATGGCCAAACGGGTCCTAATTAGTATATGCCAAAACTTTATTGTAAGAAGTTAATTATTATTTTTTCCATTTCTCATCTCAGGAATATTTAGTTTTGCCTTTGACCCCTTAGTTGAGTTGAATGTTTAGATCTTAAGTTTCTACAGACTTTGAGATCTAATTTCCTTAATAATATAAATGTGACTTCTATTATTGTTCCAAAATTTAGTTCTTCCTTCATATTAGTGTGTAGACAAACTTATTTGAAAACTAAGTTTTAATCTGTACAATAATAGATGAACTATACTTCCATCTCTCTACTTCATAAAAGAAATGAGCATTTTAGTCCGAGATGTCACGTTCAATTTGAAGGTTCTACTCTTGTTGTTAGGTACACATCCAATCTTTTATCGGTGTGGAATGATATACAAGAAATAGATGCTCAATTTTTAATGTCCGGTAATAGAAGTCGTAAATCTATCAGCATCATATTTCTATTTTTTTCAGGTGAATCTTTAGAATTTCCACCGCTTATCTTTCAATTCACATCTGACCATCAAATGAAACTTGAATTTTGAAAGAAATTAACCTGCAGTTCTTAAACCATTTAGAAATTGATATGTGCCTATTGTATGGTCTAGATTAACATGTGGGCTAAATGCCCAAGACTTGCACATAGGGGGCAAACACGAAAAACTTAAAAAGTTAGCATTTTCCAAATAAATTTTAAAAAAATGAAAAAAGAAAAAAAAAAGAAAAAAGAACCAGAGGGGAATATTATTAACGATGCAGCATATCTTTTTCTATTTGTAGAAAAAAGCCAGTGATTTGATTGCTTTATACTAATTTGGTTTAAATAATGAGTTAGTCACTCTCAAGAATATAGTTTATATAACCCATTAATTGTACTTGCTAATATTTGTTAAATAAAAAAGGTGGCTGCGCATTTTATCGTAAACTTGGGATATTGGAAAATGACATAACTATTGCAATTGGAGAATTAAAGTTCGTATAACTGCCTGCACTTGTTTTTGTCTAACTGGACTAGACAGAAAGTGTCTATATAAAATACAATTACATTTTTGTCTCTTTATTGCTACTGATGCTATTTTATACCAATCTATAACTACCTTTTTTGTGTTAATCTGCAAATTATAATATTATTAGAGCATGAAAAGATTCGACGGATTTTAGCTACCTCAATTGCATTTAAGGGTGTGTTTGGTATGATGTAAAAAGTGTCCTGAAAATATTTTCTTGAAAAATATGGAATTCTGTGACCTTTTTTCTGGGTGTTTGGTAAGTGAGCAAAAAAATATATCCCAAGAACATCTATATATCTAGGAAAATGACTATGGGGTGCGGTGAGATGGGAATTCGGAGTCGGGGCTGAAAGGGGGTGGGTCCTCGATCAAGGGGTGGGGGTTGGAAGTGTCGAGTGGTGAGAAGAATAATGAGCTTAGAATGCCACTTGGGAAATTTGTTTTCTCTACTCCAACTAAGTCATTTTCATTGTTTAAGAAACTTGTTTCTAGAGAAATTTTCCAACTTATCTTGATCAACCAAACGTGAGAAAATTAAAACATCCATACCAAATACACCCTAAATTGGCGAAAAGTTCTCATACCTCCATTCTTGCAAATTCAATAGGGCTCGTTTGGATGGAACAATTATGTAATTAAAATTCACAAGCTTACTTTTTGCATTTGAACAACTAAGAAAATTTAGATTTTGAAAATTAAAACTTCCATCTTTTGTTTTGAGAAGAAAATGCGTGCCCAAAGAGAGATGCCGTAGTTCCTTCTTCACTTAACATGCTTTACCAGAAAAAGGACCTCTTTCTATCCTTTTCAATGAAAGATTCAAAGTAATTAGGAACATTTTAATACTCTGCTTTCAGAAAAGTAAATCTTGCACATTCTTCTTTACCATAACAATAACTATAGCAATCTTTCTCCGCCAGAATGTGTCTCTTTTATCAAGCACATTTGTCATCGGTATTTATCTTTGAGTTTGGCGTGTTTTTGGCAGCACTATCAGGGATTTTCTATGACACAAAAACACTGACCGAACGATGCAACATTAAGTACTCGCAAGAGAATACAAAGTTCATATTTCTCCACATTTGAACAACTTACATCTTTACAAAGAAATGAAAACCTGGTAGTACACCAAACCTATCCACGCCTTCAAGACGTGATGCCAAACAAAGAATAAAAGCAAAATAAGAATATGGATCTAAATAAGATGGCTCGTAAACAAGTAAACTAAAGTTGAAGGAAACAACAAAATTATATGAACACGCTAACATGCAAGTGGAGTTACTGGCCCTGAGATGTTTATCGCATGGAGACAACTATGTCACTTGAATGGATCACATATACAGGGCTCGTGTTACTTACTTCCCATTGGGTTTCTCATTGAATGTTCTGCTTTTCTTCTCACAATAGAATAGGTGAGCTTCTTGATCATGCTTTGCTAGGAGCCAGTTACATGCATTGGTTTCTGTTGATTTTACTAATTCTCTATTCTTCCGACATCTTTAACCCTTCTCTTTTCCCGTTTCAGCTAGCTACCTTACAACCCATTTGTACAGTATAGAGGAGTTCGTGGGAAAATGCATCAAAATGAGAACTGATCATGCTGACATCTTGTCACAGCCTTTTTGCAAGGTTCTTTTTCAACCCCTTAATAATTTTGCCGAACCACATTAGGTTCATCACACCAAGAGCTGAGGGGACTCCAAAAACCAAAAGAATTCCGAAAATGTGCATGTGAATGACCTGCAAGCAGTTATTCACGTTTCAAAACAAATTGGTAATGAAAATCATTCGAGAAGATAAATAGATTGCACTTATTGGCAGAGAAAGGAAATGAAGCAAACTTCTGGAACTCCAGATACTACCCTAAACTCCTTGAAGTGCAAAAGGAAAAGAAAAAGGAGGGAAAATAAAAGGAATATTAACAAAAAGAACCTCGTATACTAATTCCAAACCCCCTCTTCTATTTCCCAAATTTGTATACCGTTCCAGAGATATTCATGTTGATCCATTTTTCATATACAATAGAGAAATAGAAACCATTGATCACTTTCAAGAACAGCATTACTCACCGGCCAATAACTTTTCTGCAGCATGAAGAAACTTTTACCAGCAAAAGGTTTGTCTCATATGCTGTCTAACCTATACAAGATATGAGTGAAGAGAATGGTTTGCACCATGCTAAAAGTTCAACAGGGGAGACGGACAATCTTAAAATTACAAGGTTAAGCTTAATGTTAATTCCTTCATGTGAATTTTCTATAGATTCACATAGGTCTCTTTAGTAGTATATCAACAGTTTAAAAGGCAAATCTTTACTTAAAATTTTCTCTGTTAATAAAGATCAGATTGCCTATCGCTATTTTTGGTTGATCTCCATTTTGTAAATATGCAACAACAACATACCCAGATTATCCCCCAAGTGGGGTCTGGGGAGGGTAGGATGTAGGCAGACCTTACCTCTACCTAAGTTTTGAAATATGCAAATATTATTTTAAATTAATGTTGAATAATAACAATTTCAAAACTTAGGTGCTATACAAACTTACATTATGATGTATTTACTATTTATAGTTTGTGCAACTGCAGCCCCGTGTTTACTTTGTTCAAAACTAAACAACAAATAAAATAAAAAAGGAAAGCATGTATCTGAAAGAGAAGTAATGTAACAAATAGTGCATTGAAGGACCGAAAGCATTCTAAATTCAAAAATATGAAGATCTAATTATATCTTTAGTTAAGGGCATAACCTTTAAACTATTCAAATTTCTGGGCACTGTGCCTTAAAATTCGTAAGCTTCTAAGAGCCAACTTTGTTGGTTTTACTAAAACTGGTAAGTTATGTTAACTTTAAGAAAGGCTAATGCACTCCATCAACATTTAAATCAAACTTTAAGAGTTCAAGGCTTATGATGCTCCCATTTCATCATTCTGTAGCTCAGGTAGGAAACCACATCACAAAGGCTTCACAATTTTCTGACATAAATAAAATAGGGGCTAATTTATCTTGTGATCCCAATAAGTCCACTTTATGACCACAAGATGCATACATGTCTCAATAGTAGAATTTGGTCTTTGGAACGATCAGAATTCGGGAAGGCGTATCATTCTACGCTGGGTTTTGACTTGTCGTATCTCACTGGGAAGTCTTCACTTACTCAAATTTCATGGCCTTTTTGCATATTGACAGTCTACATGATTTTTTTCATAGTTGGTGTACTATGCACAAGAAGTAATAAATCTCGGGCTATGTGTTTTTGCGTTTTGCAGAATGGAGTTTTCAGCAGAGGCATGTACTACTCCTTGAAATTCAATAACTATGTGATCACAAAATCTGTAGCTTTTGGAGGGATAAAGAAGGCTCTAGCAGTACAAGATAAAATTTCCAATAAAGGTGGGAAACTTTCTATTGTGCTGTATATGGCTGGAGTATGATGCCAGGTTATTTCAAGATCAGAGTGTCTCTTCTGGAATCTATTAGATAAAGTAGTACTAAGATTAACAACACTTTCCTGATTACGGTTGCTTTTTCCTTTCTTTTGTAACCAGAATTGCATTCATTCATTTCCATTGTAATTTGCATCATTAAGTTTCTTTTATTCATTAATAAGTCTAAGTTTAAATACCTAATTCATCAAAATAATAGACTTTCTGGCAAACCATATCAATGAGTTGGTAGTTATATGGGAAATCACCGCAGAATCTTGCACTAGAGAATTATTTGAGAATATAATTTGTTTTTGAACAATTTCTTCAAAATCCTTAACTGAAAATAACAGGCCATTTAAATTCAAAACTAACGATGATTACACCTAAATTTCGATCTAACTGACATCAGCCATATGGATCCTAACTATCCATTTCAATCAGTTTGGACCTGTTTCATTCAAATATTCATAGATTTGAGATTTTCTAACCTAACAAGTACTCTACATTACGGTAAACATACAAATATGTAAAAGGATTAAAAGAAACCTACCAGAAAGAAGATATGATGTAGGCATACCAACATGTCTAAGTCTTCCTCCCAACTAATGGACATAGCCTGCATGAAACTTTTGCTTCAATTATGTTCTACTTATCCCCAAGTTGACATGGATTCCAAGAGATTGTAGGTCTTAGAAGACAACATACAACTTCCTTCCAGTGATTTTAGTCTACCCTGTCCACTTATAACGCCTTTATTCGTCATGGTTTCATATCTGTGGACGGAGCATTTGGAGGTCTACGCAAGACACGACCATCTCAAGCGACCTCTCAGTTTATCGTCTATCTATGTTACTTGCGTCTTATGTCGCATATGTCTAATCTTGTATGATCAAACATCCATCTTAATTTTTGCATTTCTGCAACACTCATCTTATGAATGTGTTGAGTCCTACATTCACCCTCATATAAGATTTTAAGTCTTATAATTCCGGCCAAAAAGATTTTGAGATCAAGACTTTGATGTGTTCTTTCGTCAAATAAGGTAATCTTACCTAATCAAAAAAAATAAAGTTAACAACTAAGATAGTTGGGTTTTTCCTAGGATAAATAATTATGGGAATTTCTTTGGGCATTTTCAGAGTGTTGGTAAAACATAATCCAGAATAGCCGAATTCGCTCAAAAAGAAAAAGTTAAGACCTTGTTGAGCAGAGAGAGAGAGAGAGAGTTGGCAATAAACGAAAAGTCACCTGATCATAGTGCAAATAGACATGGTAAAACATGTAAATGAACAGCAATATTCTTGCAACCTGCATTTAGTAATAGAATTCAGTTTAGCAAATACTAATAGGAATCAATCAAATGGTTAAATGTCTCATAGACAATGGAATCATGGCATTTATCAATTATAAGGAGCAATCATTTCAATTCAGCACAAATCGCCTCTATTCCTTTCCTGACTCCCCAATTTCTAGAATTAGAAAATTTAGATGAGAAGGGTAACCAATGCACTACAAAGTGTAACGGTCCTTTCTATATGTCATGCAACTTATGTTAAATGGACTCTTCATTTGCTTTGAATATTCATGTTAAAACGGGTATGACATGATCAAGGGTACATCATATCGATTCTTCAGCATATAACAAAACTTCCTAAAATCAAGTGTACCCGGGATAATACCCGTTCCTACATCCATGTAACAAACCATGCAACAAGTTCTTTCATGTATAACAAGAATGTATCTGCCGCATGAAGAATTCAAGACATCACTTACCAACCATGCAAAAAATATCACCACGCCATTTATCAGATATGCACTAGATCTTTTCAATCCAGCTGTATCAAGAAACCTGAAAGAAAGCCATAAGAGATCAGTTCATAGAGTGCTACAACATGAATGCTGCTGCACTTTCACCAACAGGTCCTCTTAGCACCTACCATCTCATGTTGATCTCTGGTGTTGTCACCTCAGATATGAGTACCATGAATGTATAAAGTTGTCCTTCTCCAGTGTACATGGAGTATGCTACAGCAACTGCTGAAAGAGAATGATGGACAACCTGAAATTCAACAGTTAATATTTGACATACTACATATAAATCTATGCTAAATGAAGCTTGTTCCACTTGAGAATATATACTTACATACTCTAATCCACCCAAAGAAGGATAAAACCAGCAAATCATTCCAAGGTCTGAAAGAAAGTACCCAGCTGACACCTGACAAAGTCACAAGGTGAGAGGATAAAAATGCCATATAGCAAGAGAATCTGCATCTGCTTTACCTACTGACATATGAAAATAAGAGAGGTAAATCAAGTTCCAAGCTAATTAGGCTATTAAGTCCTGACTAGAATACCTGCTACACTGACTCTATTACGTTCAAGCAAGATAATGCACCACGACCACATAGCCCAATCCAGTAACCAAATGATATAGTGCAAATACCATGGAATAAAGCTAATGAGCCACATAATGCAACTCTAAGACACATAATACCAGCTTAAAGCAATAAAAACTAACTTTTTGAACAGATATTTTCTGAAGCTATATATTTTTCAGGAAACTGTTGCAGTGTTATAGCAAGGAAACAAAAGAAACAATAAATTTTTGTAGTTTGTATTTACAGAAAACATCTAAATAAAGAAAAGACTATTAGTTCTTGACTATTTTAATATTTCATAGTTCTTTTTTTTTTTGGTTGTAAATAGTAAAGATCATCCCTTGACAGCCCAGCTGGTGTGAACAATATGTACAAAAGTGCGAGTGACTCAACCACAGTTCATTTGTGCTATCCCAATCATTTATAATACTGATATTTTCTACTCCCACCAAAGAAGTACATGAAACAAAAGAGATCCTTTCTCCTACTTGTGTTCCTTGCACTACTAAAGTACATAAGGCAAAAGAGATCATCTTATACTACTTCTGTTCCTTCACTACTGTAGAAGAATCTCCTCTTTCTTTCATCTCACATTAGCTCAAAAAATAGAAGAACACATAGTTCTTGAAACTGTTAACTGTCTTGTTCTCATTGTTGTCATTTCGATACCTCCAGCTCATGGTGGTTTCTTTAGCTGTCATTGGTGCTTACCAAGCAACGGTGATAGAGAACTAGGGAAATTCCACAACTGTGTAGTGAATATAAAATGTAACAGGAACTGGTTGGTGTTTCACCAATTTCCTTACACAAGGAGCATTAAATCATTGCAATTCTTCTCTTCCTTTTCCTTGAGTTGTCCTCCATCAATAATGCATTGTCCACCAGGTTAAAATAACAACCTCCCTACTTTGGTGCCGTTCACGTTATACGTTCATCCACACCATCCTCCTATCCCACTCTCAAGATAACACCCAATTATATGATTTCACTGACATCTTCCTTCCTTTGACCCTCAGGTCTCAACAACATCACATCCTCCTCGGTGATCCCTCCAGGCATATGGGTTCTTCAGACTTGGAATATTACTATGTTTTTAATGTTCAACTCAAAAGCCGCTTTTAGTACATATAATTGTTTTTTTTCTTTGGTTAAGATTTGAGTATCAAATATTTGGTTCAGGTAAAGTTATTCGAGTTGAAATCAGAGAACTGTTTTAAAAGGAATGTGACCATATCTCAAATAACGAGCAGCAAGTCTTTACTGTTCTCATCCCCCTCACCACCTGGTTTGCACATATATATATAAAAAAAAAAAAAAAAAAAAAAAAAGGGAAAACAGAAATAAAAGAACATAAAAGACACACAAGCAAATAAACCTTAGCTTAGGTAGCTGGCACCAATGAGATTCTACCCCATGGGAAGTGTAAATTTGAATCCCTTTAACCCCAAAAATCAATTGCCTTCCCTTAAAGAGAAACAGGTGCATACAGGAAACAACAGTCAATAGCCTTTTGCAAGAGAAAATTGAGCCTAAATTTTTCTAGTAAAGAAACAGAATAGAGATGAATCCAGAGAACATACAGCAACAACAACATACCCAGTGAAATCCCACAAAGTGGGGTAATCCAGAGAACATACTTAATAAATAATTTATAAATGAAGTTCCATCTACATTAGCATTACAATATCAATACCGGAGCCATCTTTACTCTACAGCCAGAAAGATATATCACTGGATCACGAATTCCTAAATATCAAAACCTTTC
This sequence comes from Lycium ferocissimum, assembly GCF_029784015.1. Taxonomy (NCBI): domain Eukaryota; kingdom Viridiplantae; phylum Streptophyta; class Magnoliopsida; order Solanales; family Solanaceae; genus Lycium; species Lycium ferocissimum. The sequence goes on along the minus strand of NC_081343.1, from coordinate 47,716,794 downwards.
AAGGAAACCCAAAACGGAAGTAATATAACAAGACAATACTCAGCATATACAGTAGAAGATCACTTACCCCTAATGTAAAAGTTGATAGTTGTGAACTTCTGGTGATTAAAAGGCCATCAGGATTGTGATCAGAGAAAAGATTGGACCAGAATGCAAAATACGTGGACACAGCAGATATGAAAATGGCATGAACTGTTGACATGCCACTGCAGAAAAATAAGTCTCACAAATATGAGAAGTGAATTACTAAATCCTTGGGAAAGATAAGGATAGATCTGAATGTTTACCGGTTGTTCCACTCAATCCTTTGAATTTTTGTTAGGGTAGTGTACGTCCTAAAGTAAAAACTGCTGATCAGTTGACATAAATCATAGACCTGTGAAGAGCCAAAACAGTCTTAAAACTTAAAAGGGATGGAAGTACAGGGGGGAAAATTGTGCAGCACATTAAAGTATATTATGTAGGACATGATTGATTATTTTCTGAGAAATCAATTAGATACTTTATAAGTTTCCCCAAATCTTTACATTTTCTTTCTTTTTCTTCACTACCATGAAGAAAGAAGATCAAGAACATGTAAAGTTTCTTCATCAAATATGGCTCAGCTTTTAAACGAAAACAGGGAAGTCCTTTCTTCAATAGTCAAAAGAATGTAAAAGATCAAAGCATCTATTAATCAATAAACCTTACCATTTTGCAAGCAAATATGCCCGCAAAGACAGAAGTGTAGGGTATAAAATGATCTGCTAACAAATAAGTTTTAACTAGAGTCTGAGCCTGACTGTGATAAGATTTAAATGCCATCATATTCCGTGCAGGAGCTGCCTTTCTACCCATTGTAGTTGCCATGTCTTTAGCTATCTTCTTAACAACTATCTATGTTTATACAATGAAGATCACCTATACATGTAGACTGCAATATATCCCAGAGCTTCCTGAAATGGAAAATTCGGAAATATATCAATTAGCATGCAGCAGTTTCTTAATTTTAGTATGAGCATAATATTCATCATTTGATGTGCGTTGTGAAAAGACTTGGAGGGATAATTTTGAAATCTTTCAAGAAGAAAATGACTACCTGCAAGTATCCTAAAGATCAAATCACATACAGGAAGCTATGACAAGAAAATAATCTGTATCCCAAATATATTTCAATTAAACTAAGAATAGCTCAAATATAAGCCACAAAGATCATTTACTACACTTGAATGTCTTATATTCCCTCCTCTATCTTCCTCCTAAATCATTGGAGGGTCCGATCCTCCAAAATCACAACCAACTTGCGCGCACCTCGCCTAATGCCACGGGATACCAGTCACCTCCCACCAGCAACAGGTACCAGGTAACACTGTCCACCAAGGCTAGGACAAATGGGAAGAAATCACCTAGTGTTTTTGAACCTGAGACCTCATTGTTCTCAATCCACTTCATTGACCACTAGGCCACACCCTTCGGTACATTCGTGATCCAACTTAACCCAATCTTGGCCTCTGCCTTCTAGGATATCCAGTTAATAAACACTTACTAGAAGTAAAAGAGCTCGCGGTAAGATCATATACAACTTAAAAGGTAAAAACTACTTGTCTGCTAAGACTCCTTAGCCACTTGGTAATATAAACTCAAAAATAAACTGCAAACTATCATACCACTAAAGTCACTAAAAATTCCAGCTTTCAATAAACCTTAAGATAAACAGAGAACAAATTGTACCTGAAAAACCAAAATCACAACATTACAACATATTAACAGTGAATCAGCAAAAAAAAAAAATCGCCTTCCGTCCACACAACACCGTCAAAAACAAGGGAAACTAGTTGCTATTTCACCGACACATTTTCAAGATTTTATTTTTATGATCACTAGATGCTTCCAAATCAAAGGTCAAACAAGCCAAATCTAGAACAAATGCAAGAGATCAGGTCATAATACTCCAATCAATACCCATAAAAATGAAAGCTTTCAGATCAAAACAAAAACATACATTGCTTCTTACCCCCACAAAAATATGCAGATTTCAGGAATCAACAGCATGCACCTTCCAAAGGATGCAACAAAACCCAGAAACAAAAACGGATACCAATGCCAAAAAGAAAAGAAAAAAATGTAAATGACTATTTAGGGAAAGATTTCCAAAATGGGGTATTGAATAAATGTGAAGAAGTGATCAAAAGCGTAATCAAGAAAAGGCAAAGAACCCGTGAGACGGTGAAAAGGGGCAAAACGTGAGATACAATCAATATGGAGAAGAAAAAAAATATAAATTTCGTGATGGTTAGTGCTGTAATGGAATCTACAACCGAAGCAATGAAAGGGCGAATATGAAAATGTAAAATAGTTGGGTGTGGTGGGAAATGGTGAAATATACAATCAATTAAAGTACCATGTTAAAATAGAAAAAGACACAAAAAAAAAAAAATTAGGTATACTGTTTTTTTTTTCCCTTTTTAACTCCCTCCGTGAAATTTATTTGTCTGATTTTCATTTTTGAATCTTTTAATCTTAAATTAAAGATATAGTAAGCATTACATGTAGAAAGTTGAAATTAAAGATTTATCAAAAAAGAAAAGAAGCATATTTTTATTCCCTTTGTTTCAATGTGTATGTCTGTTTTTGATTTGGCACGGAATTTAAGAAAATAAAAAAAAAACTCCAATTTTGTGATCTTAAATTAAAAATATGTAGAATATACTCAAAATACTATTTAATCTTGTGTTTTTAATTTAATATGACAGGTAAAAAGTTAAAATTAAAGAATTGTAAAAAAGAAAAAAAACATTTTATTTAACGGATAAAAAAGGGGAGTAGTAGTTGTGTGCGAGTGTTAGATGTTACGTGTGGGCTCGTTCTTGGTTGTTGTCAGATTGTTTTTTGAGTGGATGCAATTGTATCTTTTTCTTCTTGATAATATTTCTATTTTTTTTAAAGGTGTGAGATAAAAATCCAAAAATAGAAGGAAGAAAGAAAAGTTTAATGAAAGACGTTAGTACTACTACGTCAGGATGAAAGATTCAGAAGAATTTAGAAGAAGGGAAAAAAAAAAAAAAAAAAGATAAGACAACCATTTCCAACCTTTTTCTTTTTATTTCGGTTACAAATAAAAAGGGTCTTTAGGAGCAGCAATTCTAATCAAACTATCAAAGAGTTGATTAATTGTCTAGAGTCAATATTTCATTCTTGGACAAAACAAACAGTCAACACAATTATCGTTCAAAGTTTGGAAATTTTTATGACCCTATTGTTTTGTCGTTTGGGTAAAACTTTATTGACAACTCCAAAGAAAAAAACAAAATTACTAAAAATAGCATAGTCGGTTAAATGCATCTCTTGATTCGGCTATTCATGATAATTGGACGATTTAGCAAAAAATAATTAATTAAAAATGGCCTGTCGTATTTTAAAATGGGAGGTAGGAGAGCCAAGCTGTTCTATGTTACCTAAATTGTAATAAAACTTTGATTTCCAAAAGGAACAAACAGTTGTTTTCCTGGTACTAAACAAGATTAGTAGGACAACTAAAGTCAGTAGTTACTAAACCTACAGGCAATTTCTAGGAGAAATTAAACTTGCAAGAATAATTGGATGATTCTGATAAGTATTAATATAAAAATTACATGATTTTGGCTTGTACATTTTCAATTTGGAAATTAACTAAGTTGATCATTGACAATAAAGTGAGGCAAAGTGATATAACAACTTGTAAGTTTATTTATGGAGGTAAATTGGATCAAAAGAAAAACCAAAGAATTCTGTTTTTATTTTATAATTTCAAGCTAGAAACTCTCCCAAGAAGAAAATGACTTTTCAACCAAAAGAAAATTAGAACCAGAATCAGAAAAGGAAGTATTATAAAAATTTATAGGAGTATGAATTAGAACTCTAATACCAAAAATTTAAACCCCAAAGCTGGGAGAAAAATGCATGTGATTCTATATGTTTGCTTCCCACAGCACTCTTATTACAAGTAACGACCACATCAAAATCTCCAGTATGTGACACTGCTTGATTGCACTATAACTAACTTTTCAAGAATGGTTATGTTTGGATAATACCTTAATTTTCATTAAAAGAAAATAGGGGTGAATAGTTTAAATAATGTGTAACACATTCATGAAAGTATTGTGTTTTATCAGAAGGCATTTTGAATTTTGAATCACCAACTAAATAATACCATCCAGGATGAATTTTATTTCATTCCGTTTTCATTCACTTCGGTTTCAAGAGACTAAAGTAATCTTAGATAGGATTCATGAAAAAAAAAAAAAAAAAAAGAGCTCAAAATTATTCCTTATTTTGAATTTAGACAAAAATAATTCCTCTATTTTTATTGTTGGGTTTTAAGTGTTAGATGAATGGGAAATGGAGAGAAGAAAGGAATATACTTTAGAGTATGAGAGTTTGAAGAGGAAAAATGAAAATTTTAAATTGTTCCTTTTTGGATTAAGCATTTCTCCCACGATCGGCTTGTGAGCTCCTGACCAAAATCTGGTCTTTGCTTACATTTTCTCCACTCCTCTCCACCAAAGAGTTCCCAAGACATCTTTCAGGCTCGGGAAGCGTAGAGAGTTTTGTAGTTCTTGTTTTATACATCAAATCTTGAAAAGTCAAAGAGCCTATTGAAGAGAGAAATAAGATTTCAAGTTCTTCCAACCTTGATTGGTAAGGATATTCCTTATTATTGATATTACGAATTGTATCAAGGAGATTTAGTTGTTAAAGCTTCGTTGATTGATTAGTTGAGAAATTGGGTAAACATCGTGTGGAATGTTTTATTGAGTATATTTTGGTATTATGATGATGTTGTTGATTTCCACCGTTGTTGTTGTTGTTTTGTTGGTATTGTGATTTCGGGCTAGGGATATAAACGGGGGGAGATTTTTAGAGGATTTTTGTGATTTGGATTTGGATTTCAAATGATCTGATTGGATTTGGATTTCCACAACCTCGCTTCTAAAAAATTTCAGTTTCTGGTTTAAGTATATTTTCGGATACAGGCTTATACCATTTACATAAGCACTAATAATCTTCCATGTTTCCTTCAAATCTGGACTTATTCTCCTGTTCGCTCATTGCTACTTAATCGCATACTTTTATTTGAAATATTCACCTTGATTACCCTTCCTTGATTGGCTTTCCCTTATACAGTTATTATCCATAGATGTGTTTCATACCTTCCTGTCTATCTAACTCTACATTTCCCAACAAAAAAACCATAAAATGAAATTTTCTCCACGGTGTCGACGTCGCATGAGCTGGACCAGCTCAAAAGGTACACCAAGGCCCAAACGAGCAGAATTATCATAAGATTTTAATTTACGAATAGGAATAAAATGATGACGAAGAAGATGAAAAAGAAACGAACCTTAAGTTTATAAGAAAACTTTACCTAGTTACATCACTGAAAATTGATACCCAAAAGTATCCAAAGTCCTTGGTGCAGCTTCAACAATACTCGTATTACTATTTCACCACTAGCAGTAGCACTTAGGTTTTTCACTTGTTATGTAATATCTGCCAGTTGAGATAAACTATAGGTGAAGTGGATTCATGCCTATTATGGGAGGAACAGAAACTTCTATGTCAATATCCCCAAGCAAGCCTCATGGTTTGTCCGGAATATCTTGAAAGCCAGTAAGTATTTTGATGAGGCAGGATACTCAGTTTGAGAGATGCGCCATTAGAGAAGTTCTCACCAAAACAATTTTACTTAAACTAAGAGGTGATTTTCTTATTTTGTACATTACTATTTTCTTGTCTCTCCTTTCTTTTCATATTGTCTTGCAAAAACCGGCGATTCCAATAACTTTTTTAAATCTTTTTTTTAAAGAAAACCGACGGACTGCGTCGGTTATTTTTTGCTTAAAAATGCTCGAAAAAATATAATTATTTTTATATTATTTTTTTAAATAAACCGAAGGAGCCCGTCGGTTTTTTATTTTTATTTTTTATTTTTAAATTTTTTTATTAAAAAAAAACCACGAAAATCGATAGAGAAAGGTAAGGTATGTGTACATCCTACTCTCCCTGTAAATTTATTATTTATTTTTCAAAAAAAAAAAATGACGGACTCCGATTTAAAACGTGGCTAATGCACGTTGTAGATAGGTAGTTGTTGTTGTTGTTACTAAGAGGTGATTTTCAGAAAGTGCCTTGGAGGAGATTGGTGTAACAGTAACCTAGGCCTATCTAGATGGATATTTATCTTTAGATTGGCTGCTCATATGAGGTTGTATATTAGGGACAAACCTTTCAAGTGGGGAATAGCAAGAGATCAGTACTGGTGTCCATTGTGCCAGCAAAATAATGAAAACATCTCACATTTGTTTTTTACTTGTGTGATATTCTACATGCTCAGATTTGGGGGAAGTTGCTAAGATGGCAAGGTTCAATAGGATCACAGGCCCTGGGAGCATGGGCGGATCTAGGAGGGAGTGAGAATGTTGATCACCCAAACTCCTTCGGCAAAATATTACATTGTAAATATAAGGTAAGTTTTTTATTTATTATGTGCATATTAAATTTTGATCCCTTGAACACAAGATCGAGACTAAAGGTTGGTTCAATGGTTAATGAAATTTAAAATTCACCTTGAAGTTCCAAATTCAAATCTCATATACTCAATAAGATATTTAACATGCAAAGGGGATACTCTGTTGATTATTTTGGTTGCTTTGTTGCGGAAGTGACTGCGGTGTGGGCCATGTTGCTTACTGTACGGTTATTTTAATTATTAGATATACATATATCCAAGTTTGTTGGTAATAAAAGTCAATTAATTACCAAAAAAAAAAAATTCTCTAATTAGGATATTGAACACAGTATAGCGGGGCATGTGTAAGTTGTACTCTCTTGTCCCAAAAAGATTGTCTTCCTTTCCTTTTTAATTTATCTCAAAAAGATAGACACATTTCTATATTTAAAAACAATTTAACTTTAAGAGATTATTTAAAGTTACACAAATATCTAAAACTTATTTTGGACCATATATTTTAAAAGTTTACCTTTATTTTTTAAATTTTATGTCAAAATAAACTAATACAATTTTTTTGGGATGGAGGGAGGGAGTAGTAAGTTGTAACCCATAAAAGAGTCCACCAAATAGGCAATTCAAAAGGTGAAAATTAAAAAGGCAATTATTGGGACCCTTTAATACTTTCATCTAATATTAAAAAATTAATTTCCGCGTGTACGAGGATATTTCCCCCATTACAGACTGTCAGTTTATTACTTGGCGAGTACTCCTCAAAGGAGAATTTGATATGTGCCATGTGTAACAAGTACTAAACGTTTGGAATAATTTCACTATTCATGGTCAATTATCCTATTTTTAATGTTGAAAAAGAGTAAACCAAGAAAACAAAAACATGAAGTACCATATTGCGAGTCATCTGCCAAAGAGACTTTCCAGATCTCGTTCTTTCTCAAAATCAAGAAAAGAATCACAATAACATTTAAGCTATGTAACCAAGATATTACTTTACTAATAGTTATATATCACAAGTGCTATTTTTTCAATTAATTATTTTTCCCAAAGAAAGCAAGAGTCCCCTTATTGTTCCAATATTCTAGACTCAAAATTATAATCCTGAATCTTATTGTTGTTATCTTTTCTTTTTCTTTTCTTATATATTTTTTAACATTACAGAGAGAATAAAGGGGTCAAGAGTAATAAATAAATCCATACCGTTAATTATTATCCAATCCCAGTAAAATTACAGGAAGAAAAGCCAAAAAGGAATACAAAGAGAAAGGAAAATCTTATTTTCTTGGCATTAGAAAGTGACTTGCTTGATGCTTCTTCTCTATGGCATGCAACAGATTGATTTTTCTACGTCTTCCTTCCAGATTTGCGCAATATCTTGTGCAACTTTAATGGCATCCAAAGATGCACCATAAAGTCCACGTCTTGTAAATCCAACCGCATATAGACCAGCCTCTCCCTTCCATCCATTAGGAAATGGGGTTTTTGGATATCCCTCACTTGAAAAAAATTCACTCTCCTGTTTAAAAAGTCAATGGATCCTCATTAGATCAAATTTGTAAAAGAACTATTCTAGAAAACTCTTAGTAATAACTCAAAAAGAATTGTGTAAGGAAACAGAGAAAAACGAAACAAGTTTTGCAGCTCAGATATGCTGATCTAATTCAATCAACCATTTTCTAAAAGCACAATCATGTTTCTGGAAAACTTATTACTACCATAGTAAGAAAAAACAAAAAGACAGAATCCAAATGATCCACAAGATAGTACCAACTTCCATAACTGTTACAAGAATTCATTAATATTCCCTTCAATCCATTTTAAGTGTTTCTAGGGTGTGGCACACCGATTAATAAATTTAGTTAATTACATTAATTAAAGAGTTCATTTGACTACATAGTCACAAATTATCATAGCAAAGGTACGTTTGTAACAAAATGCTTTCTTATTTTTTCCTTTAAATGACACTTATTCTGAACTATTTTTAGAAGGCGGGAAAAAAAAGTTGCTAAAATGGATTGGATGGACTAATAAAATATAAAAACACCAATTTGGGTATACAACAAAAAATTAAACAAAAAAGGAAAAAGAGAACTTGTTTTTCTCACCATTAGCCAGGACTTAACATTGCTGCAATACCCTGTAGCCAAGATTACAGAGTCAATCTCAAGAACTTTCCCATCAACAAATTCTACTTTTCCTTGAGAAAATTTCTTGATTGCTGGAACTATCTTTATTTCCCTAGGGAAAACACGACCTTCCTGTACATGGAAGATTAACAAAAGAAGAAGTATAAGACATCATGAGATTATATACATGATAGGAATTGGAGATATCAAGTGCAAATTTTCTGACAAATGAAGAATACAAACATGAAGGAGATTTGTTAGTCTGGAAAGATGCGCTTAAGCAAATATATGGAGTTCTTTTTAAGTCATGTACCGATGTACCTTATGAAAGATTTTAAGAAATTTACTTGCGTTTTTCGAATGTACCAAAAAAACTTATGAGGAATGACTTTTGGATGAGAAAATAAGACTTACCGAGCTTCGGACCACCATGAATGGATTTGCATTATGGTGGAAAAGATCAAGTGAAATATCTATGCCTGAATTGCCACAGCCAACAACCAACACATTCTTTCCTTCATATGACTCCCCTGTCTTATAGTCACAAGCATGCATAACCTCACCACCAAAATCATCCAATCCTTTGAATTCGGGCACTATCTTTTCTGCATTCTCTCCTGTGGCCACAACAAGCCACCTACACATATATTCGGTGATTGAACCATTTCCAGAAACTGTCTTTACCCTCCATAAACTGAGTGTTTCATCATATTCAGCTAAGTTCACTGACTCGTTGAATTGTGGGTTGATCTCGAAGTGCTTGGCATAAGTTTCGAGGTAGCTGATGAATTGGTACTTAGTAGGGTACTTTGGAAAGTCTTCTGGAAATGACAAGTAAGGCAATTGGCATAATTCTCGTGACACGTTAAGTCTAAGTCGATCATAAGTTCTCTTTTGCCATAGTGAAGCGATACAGTTGGCGCGTTCAAAGATTACAAAGGAAACCCCTTGTTGTTTAAGGCAAGCAGCAATTGCTAGTCCTGAAGGACCTGCCCCAACAATGATAGGACCATTTACTTGTATGCATCGACCAGCAAAGGATTTTTTTGGTTCAAGTGCATGAACTGTTAGAAGTGAACAAGGATAAGAATTCTGATTCATCATGAAATATGCAGCAATTTCTACTTTTATCTGCTAGTTTTTGATAGATTTAGTGGAACAGAAGAACAAGATGAGATAAGAGAAAGAGGATTATAGCTTCAAGATGTGTGGGATGGTTTAAGTGGGATAGAGAGTTGGTCTGGTCTTTGCAATTTTTTCGAATATTTGCAATGTGTCTAAGACAATTTTATAGACAAGAGAAAGTCCGTAATCTCCGAAGTTGTATGATTTCCAATCAACAGAGACTATCTTGTCTTCTCTAAAGTTGAGACTTTCTACTTACTAAAGTAGTATTCTCTGAGGAGTTGAGAACCTCCGAATCCTATACCTGTCTTGTCTTCTCTTGGTCTGGTCTTTGCAATTTTATCGAATATTTGCAATGTGTCTAATAAGAGCCCGTTTGGAATGGGCATCGATTTTAGTTACAGGTTTTTTGAGTGTTTGGCAAATGCAAAAAGCCATTTTAGTCTCTAAAATAAACCCAAAAAATTAATTGGGCCCATTTGACTTAGCTTACCAATTATTTTTTTTTGGCTCATAAACTGTTTTTTTTAAACTCATCCAAACAGACTAAGACAATTTTATAGACAAGAGAAAGTCCGTAATCTCCAAAGTTGTATTGATTTTCCAATCAACAGAGACTACCTTGTCTTCTCGAAGTTGAGACTTTCTACTTACTAAAGTAGTAGTATTTTCTCTGAGGGGTTGACAACCCCTCCTAATCCTATACTTGAGACTATCTTGTCTTCTCTAAGTAAAGTTGAGACTTTCTACTTAAAGTACTTTTATTTCTCTGACGAGGTTCCTAAACTTGAGACTTTCTACTTAAAGTACTTTTATTCTAAAGTTGAGGTTCCTAATTCTATACTTCGTCTTCAAATTCTATACATAAAAGTTGAGGTTCCTAATTCTATACTTCGTCTTCATATCTTGTCTGTAGTAAGGTCATCCAAAGTGGATGACCTTACTACTTACTACTTTAATTTCTCTGACGAGGTTCCTAAACTTGAGACTTTCTACTTAAAGTACTTTTATTTTAAAGTTGAGGTTCCTAATTCTATCCTTCGTCTTCATATCTATTCTAAAGTTGAGGTTCCTAATTCTATACTTCGTCTTCAAATTCTATACATAAAAGTTGAGGTTCAAAATATTTTTATTCTAAAGTTGAGGTTCCTAATTCTATCCTTCGTCTTCATATCTATTCTAAAGTTGAGGTTCCTAATTCTATACTTCGTCTTCATATCTTGTCTACTGTTCGCATCCAAAGTGGATGACCTTACTACTTTAATTTCTCTGACGAGGTTGAGGTTCCTAATTCTATCCTTCGTCTTCATATCTGTTCGCATCCAAAGTGGATGACCTTACTACTTTAATTTCTCTGACGAGGTTTAGTTCAAAGTACTTTTATTCTAAAATTGAGATTCCTAATTCTATCCTTCGTCTTCATATCTATTCTAAAATTGAGGTTCCTAATTCTATACTTCGTCTTCAGATCTTGTCTGCTATTTGCATCCAAAGTGGATTCTCTAACGAGGTTCCTAAAGTAGTGGATGACCTTACTACTTTAATTTCTCTGACGAGGTTTAGTTCAAAGTACTTTTATTCTAAAATTGAGGTACTTTTTATTAATTCTATTCTTCTAAGAGAAATAGTTTGCATACTCCATTTTTAGGTTCCTAATTCTATTCTTCTGAACAATAGTTTGCATACTCCATTTTTAATACTACTTTAATTTCTCTGACGAGGTTTAGTTCAAAGTACTTTTATTCTAAAATTGAGGTACTTTTTATTAATTCTATTCTTCTAAGAGAAATAGTTTGCATACTCCATTTTTAGGTTCCTAATTCTATTCTTACTACTTTAATTTCTCTGACGAGATTTAGTTCAAAGTACTTTTATTCTAAAATTGAGGTACTTTTTATTAATTCTATTCTTCTAAGAGAAATGAAGAATAGAAGAATAGTTTGCATACTCCATTTTTAATACTACTTTAATTTCTCTAACGAGGTTTAGTTCAAAGTACTTTTATTCTAAAATTGAGGTACTTTTTATTAATTCTATTCTTCTAAGAGAAATAGTTTGCATACTCCATTTTTAGGTTCCTAATTCTATTCTTCTGAACAATAGTTTGCATCCAAAGTGGATGCCCTTTACTTACTAGTGCTTCATTGTTATTTATGGTAACATTCACACCCATACTATGGAGACACCCAAGCTGCTCAAACATAACCGAGCCCGTTTAAGCTTATAAACAACTCAATAAACTGCTTTGCGGCCGATGTGGTACTGGAGGAGGTATCCAGTATCCACTACCATCATTTTCCTTATTATTTGTCCATTCATTATTTTTTTTAATTCTTAAGGTATATTTTCAACAAGTTTCATTTATATGCTTTGAATATCATATTAAAAAATTTCTTTTATTTGAGAAGTGCCTTAACTAAATGTATTGTACGTTGTTAAGTAATTGATGATATTATTTCTCAATTCTAACAATGAAACAAGATCAAGTTACTGTAATAATATTAATTAGATGTTAATTAAGATAATGTTTGAAAATAGAATCAGAAGATTACTTGATACTTAAGTTATATTTATTTGTAAATTTAGTACTTAATATATAGACTTGCGTAACATGTTATAATTATATTACATCATTTTAAATGCATATGGAAAAATAACATATCCAAAGTAGGAAATACGGTTAAAAATTATTTATATCATTTTAATAATAAATGCAATTTAATCTTTTGTTGATTTAAAAATTAAATGTAGAATGTTCAATTATACACAATTTAGTATCTTTTCTAACTATATTACCCAAAAATGCCTGATGTGATCGTTTCTTAGCTTTGTTCTATCAATCATATAAAATTATTAATTATCAAAAAAAAAAAAAATATGACAATTATTTTGTTGTTGAATTGCTCCGTTCTTCCCAATATACTTGGCAAAGAATCATTTAAGTATAAAGTGAGAAGTTCAGAACTAAATAGTTTATCAAATATAGAAATGTGACATTCGTTTTGGGACAGGCGAAAATGAAAAGTGTACCATATAAAATGGAATAGAAAAATTAAAGTAGTACCGGACATCCAAGAAAAATATTAATAACAACCATACCATGCCTAATGACATGTAATATCAATCCAAAAAAGTTTCATATCAATGATTTTTATATGGAATCAAGATTTTAAATAAATTTACCTATAAGTAATTAATAAATATAAAATACATAAAGTCAATATTGAAGGCCTTAATTTGAATATTAAGTTTTATTATTGGGAAAAGGGTCAAAAATACCCCTATAGTTTGGAAAAAGAGCTAAAAATATCCTCCGAACTTATTTTGGATCAAAAATACCCCTCTCATCCTTAAAGTTTTCAAATATACCCCTCTCTTGACGGAAATTATCCCCCAAAATAACCCGAAATTATTTTTTAAACCTGCTCCATCATTTAAACCCGACCCAACTAAATAGCCCATAAGATCCCCTTATTTCCCAATAAGGTTTGAAGTTTGAGGAAACTAGGGGAAAAGGGGGATCTTATGAGTTATTATTTAGTTGGGTCGGTTTTAATGATGGAGTGGAGTTTAAAATGATTTTCGAGGTTATTTTGGGATAATTTCCGTCAGGATATTAAGTTCGAATATTTTCCAAAGTAGAAGGGTATTTTTGACCCCTTTCCCTTTATTATTTGGAGGTTAACTGTAAATTATTAAATTTACATACAACCACTAATTTTTTGTAACTTATAAAAAATATAAATTCTTATATCTCTAATAAAAATTTCCAGCAATAAAATCCCCAAGCAATTCCCTAGGTAATAAAATCTCCAGGTAAATTTTCAAGAAACAATCCCCAACTAAACTCGCAGCAACAAAATCCCCAAGTGATTCCCTAGGTATTAAAATCCACAGGTACATCCCCAAGAAATAATCCCCAGCTAAATTCGCAAGAACATAATCCCCAAGTAATTCCCTAGATGATAAATTCCCAGTAAATCCCCAACTAAATTTGCAGTAACAAAATCCCCAAGTAAATTCGCAGATAATATAATCCCCAAGTAATTTCCTAAGAAATAATCCCCTGTTAAATTCGCAAGTACTATTACCTGGGGGTTTTCCTACGAGTTCAAAAAGGAAATAATTTTTTTATATATTTTTTGATTGTTTACCTGCGAAATTACCTACGAAAATGATACTTGGGGATCATTTTTCCAAATAAATCCCTAGATAATAATTTGGTGCCAAATTTACTTGGGGAAATCGTATCCGCAAGTAAATATTCTAGAAATTAGGAATTTTTAAATTTTCGCATGAAAATCCGCAGGAATTACATGCAGAATCGATTCCTAGGTAAAATCCCCGTGTAATTTGAGTATTTCTAGTAGTGAAATTTACCTTTTTATTAATGATTACATAAAAGTAGCTTCAAAATTAGAAACTATGTTCCTACTTTCCTATTTCTCCTTTTTAAAGTTACGTTAGCTTGACTATAATACAGTTTGTTAGAATTATATGATTATATTGTTATCTCTTCAATAAAAGAAAGGCAAGTGAAATTTACTGTGTGTTGTACTATTCATTTAGTAGCACTAAATCTTCCAATACAACCTCAACTAAACTGAAAGTAAAATCAAGGAGGAGCTTAGTCCAAGTTGATGCTAAAAGGTTGTGGCTTTGCATTAGT